>NC_080546.1:87678756-87928756 GCF_028640845.1 Ahaetulla prasina
ATAGGTCTTTGGTTGTTCGGGTTAACACGAGGAATGACACCAGACCCTCACTCACAAGGACCACACAGGATGTCACCACCGCACATCCACCCAGAAAGCAGACCCAAACCCACACTGATCATGAAGCACGACCAAGGACCAGAAGCCAGACCGCAGCTGCAACATTAGCCATTTCAAACCCCTCCAATCCATTCATGCAGCAGACTGACACCCAATATGAAGATGTAGCACGACCACAAAGCCAAACAACAGCTATGCAGCTCACCAGCTCAAATCCCCCTGCAGCACAGACTAGACTGAGCACAACCAAGCCCCCACCAACACAGGACACACCCCCAGCCAATCAGAGCACAGAAAAAACCCCATCCAATCAGAGCACAGCCAAGCTCCCATCCAATCAGTTCAAACCCCACTAGCAGTTAAAAGGAAGAAACAGCTGCGATCACACATTGCTCCCAGAAGCCTGAAGCTGAAGCCTGAAGATGACGAATGAGACTTGAACCGCCGCCAAGACACTTCCAATTTTACTCAGGAGAAAACCCGAACAACCAAAGACCTATATATATATATATATATATATATATATATATATATATATATATATATATATATATATATATATGAAGCAAGCTGAAGCCTGAAGATGACGAATGAGACTTCGTCGAAACGTCGCCAAGACACTTCCAATTTTATGCGGGAGAAAACCCGAATAACCAAAGACCTACATACAAACACCCACGAAAACCTCAGAAAACATACACACACACACACACACACACACACACACACACACATCCCAAATCTGTGTCGTGTATAAACATTATGCTGAATTGTTGCCATAAGTGTTCAACTAAATTTGGGTAAATGTCACAGTAAGTGTTTTCTGTTCAACAAGCTATTCCCTAGAGCACAGAATCAAGGTTTCTGCCTCACGCTTGTGTTCACAATTTTTAAAATAAGTGTTCTCTTCTCCATAAAACTACCCAGCTATAAATACACGGTTGCAACCAATGTTGCTCATTGTTGTTGTTGTTTTCACTTCCTCGCTTACAGATACGGTTGCCGAAAGAAACGCTCTGCGAGAACACGTGTATCCCAAGCTGCGGGAATTCTGCAGGGAAAACTATGGGATGGAATTTCAGGTACTGTTTCCAACCGTTCAAAATTTTAAGCTGGGATGTTCATAAGCTTGCTAAACGGAAATCTGTTAGCCGACGGTTCCTCTGGAGGTCAAGTGGTTTTTTATTTTTATTTTATTTTATTTTATTTTATTTGAGTTTCAGAAAGCAAAACCTTGTGTTAAATATTGGTTTTTCAGAATTATTTACCAAAAAGAAAAAAATAGCTCGGTTTAAAGATAAATTGAGACCTAAGATAAAACTGCAGTTAGGGCTACAGTTGCCATTAACCTTATTGAATTTCTATGGACCAAAAAGTATGTGACACACGTTGCCTTTCTAAATTCAGAATTGATAGCAGAGATTCCCTATCTTTGCTTGACAATTTTTTCCCCCCTAAACCTTCACAAGGTTTTAGTGGCTACCGCCAAACGGGATCAAGTCATAGATCAATTCTTCAGGGAATTCTCAAAACCACTATTTTTCAAGACTGGAAGAAAATCTTTTCTTGTTCCCCCCCCAAAAAAAATAATAACTCCCAGGATTTATTAGAGCAGGGGGGTCAATTAGGGCCATCTGATTGTCAGAGCTACCGGTTCGCCTGAACTGGTCCGAGCCAGCTGAATGTCATCTCTGGTATGATGGAACAATAATGGCCATTGGATTTATGGATTTCCCCAAGAATTGCCTTCTGTTGGTTTTCTTCTGCGACAAAGTACAACATGCCGACAACTTTTGTTTCTGGGTTGCAATGTTAAATGCACGCCCACCTAATCAATATGTGAGCGTGAGTGTTGTGTTTTGGCTGCTGTCTCCATGGCGCTGACGTAAAAATCACCGTCACAGCCAGAAGATACCGTCTGGTATTATATCTAGGGGTCATTTGTGTAGACTCACAAAGCAAAGCAGGCATGCGTCACCTTCAGAAGATTTCATAGGCAAGGATAATTAGATGCCGTTATTGTTTGATCCATTTTTGTCTGGCTCGCGCCACCGTTTTTGTTCTCACCTTTGAATTGGAATCGCCCTTTAACTTGAAAAGTGGTGTCTTGTTGCTCTTGTGATGCCCATTGGTAGAGTTGGGTATGGTTCGGACCAGTTCGAGTGAACCGGTAGCGGAAATTTTAACCGGTTTGTTGAACTGGCAAATGCCACCTCTGGCTGGCCCCGCCCCACCTGCCCGGTCGCGCGGTCACCACTCGCCCCTGCCTGGTTGTTGCTTCCTCCCCCCTGCCCTCCTGCTCACACACCCCTGCCCACCCCATCCCATCCTATATATATTGCCTTCACCACGCGGCCCAGCTAATCACCTCGCCTCGGCTTCACGTCTCGCCCACTCTGCTAACCGAAGGTAAACATGCCACCCGCTTGCCCTTCACCTCAAGTTGTGGGCCCAGGAACATGCCATTCCCCAAGGCCCTGGAGCCTCCACCCTCTCGTCTCGACCGGGTTGGATAATGCGCCATTCCCTGGCTCCAGAGTCTCCGCCCGCTCGCTGTTTGCCTTGGCCCGGTCAGGGAATGCGCCATTTCCCAGCTCTGGCTTTCCCCAGGGCCTCCACCCACATGCCGCCCACTCGCCCTCTGCCTTGGGGACATGCCAGTTCCTGGCTCTGGCCTTTCCCGGGGCCTCCACCGGACTGTGCTTAAGGTTTAGCCCAGGTCAGTTATGCCTGCCGATCTGTCTGCCGGCGTCAAACCATCCCAATTTTAGCAACAGAGATTCCTGATTCCAATCTCCTCCATGGCTAAGAGGAGCAATATTGACAGTTTATGTACAAAACAGGACGTTTTTGCATAATTTTACACACAACTGTGTGGGGTGGGGGAGAAAAGGGATGAGAGGAGTAATTGGGATATGTTTTCTTTTTAATGCAGCAATTTGTGCGCGCGCTCAATCAGGCGTCAAATCACTTCAGCTCAGTGGTCAAAAATGTTGAGTTGCCATGATGTGATTATGCCTGGCACATGAAAAATCAGAAGTAGGACAGCAGTATGCCAGCTTATGCTAAAGGCAGGTCTTTCTTTTGTAATTTCTTTTATTTTTATTTTATTTTTAAAGGTCAACTGGTTTTTTGAGTTCCAGCTGTCGAGCCCGAATTTGTATAGTCATTTTATTTAGCTCTTTCATATACTCATTTATTCCTTTTCTTTCTCTTTCCTATGTAAAGGTTGTTGTTGTTTTTTGGGCTCGCCACATTCTTAAGGGAGATGGGAAGGAGAGAATAGAATAGAATAGAATAGAATAGAATAGAATAGAATAGAATAGAATAGAATAGAATAGAATAGAATAGAATAGAATAGAATAGAATAGAATAGAATAGAATATATGGAATGGAATGGAATGGAATGGAATGGAATAGGATAGGATAGGATAGGATAGGATAGGATAGGATAGGATAGGATAGGATAGGATAGGATAGGATAGGATAGGATGGAATGGAATTCTTCATTGGCCAAGTGTGATTGAACACACAAGGAATTTGTCTTGGTGCATACACTCTCAGTGTACATAAAAGAAAAGATACATTCGTCAAGAATCATAAGGTACGACACTTAACGAAAGTCATAGGGTACAAATAAGCAATCAGGAAACAATCATTATCAATATCAATCTACATACAGTCATAAGTGGGAGGAGATGGGTGATGGGAACGATGAGAAGATTAATAGTAGTGCAGATTCAGTAAATAGTTTGACAGAGTTGAGGGAATTGTTTGTTTAGCAGAGTGATGGCCTTCGGGAAGAAACTGTTCTTGTGTCTAATTGTTCTGGTGTGCAGTGCTTTATTAGATTGTTTTGAGGGTAGGAGTTGAAACAATTTATGTCCAGGATGCGAGGGGTCTGTAGAAATTTTCACAGCCCTCTTTTTGACTCCTGCAGTATACAGGTCCTCAATGGAAGGCAGGTTGGTAGCCATGGTTTTTTTGCATTTCTAATGATCCTCTGAAGTCTGTGTCTGTCTTGTTGGGTTGCAGAAGCAAACCAGATAGTAAGGATTATTTTGGCTAGGCGACTTTCTTTCCCGTGAGAAGAGAGGCTGCTTCTGGTGAGAATGGAAGGTGGAGTTTGAAGATACTGGGAAATGTGAATGGAGTGTTTATTGGAGAATGTGACTATTGAGGGATGTTTCTAACTTGCAATATTATGCGGTGTAGTTCCGGTTTGTGTCAGATCCAGAATTACAACAGACTTTGCCATTCTGATGCTTATCTAAATAAAACAACTTTGTTTTGGAAGATGGGCTTGGCTTATTATTTTATTTTTTTGAATGTGTTTCATCATTTGGAAACCTGAACAAACGCCTCCTGTTAAATACTGGTTTTTTGAGTTCCAGCTGTCGAGCCCGAATTTGTATAGTCATTTTATTTAGCTCTTTCATATACTCATTTATTCCTTTTCTTTCTCTTTCCTATGTAAAGGTTGTTGTTGTTTTTTGGGCTCGCCACATTCTTAAGGGAGATGGGAAGGAGAGAATAGAATAGAATAGAATAGAATAGAATAGAATAGAATAGAATAGAATAGAATAGAATAGAATAGAATAGAATAGAATAGAATAGAATAGAATAGAATATATGGAATGGAATGGAATGGAATGGAATGGAATGGAATGGAATGGAATAGAATAGGATAGGATAGGATAGGATAGGATAGGATAGGATAGGATAGGATAGGATAGGATGGAATTCTTTATTGGCCAAGTGTGATTGGACACACAAGGAATTTGTCTTGGTGCATACACTCTCAGTGTACATAAAAGAAAAGATACATTCATCAAGAATCATAAGGTACGACACTTAACGAAAGTCATAGGGTACAAATAAGCAATCAGGAAACAATCATTATCAATATCAATCTACATACAGTCATAAGTGGGAGGAGATGGGTGATGGGAACGATGAGAAGATTAATAGTAGTGCAGATTTAGTAAATAGTTTGACAGAGTTGAGGGAATTGTTTGTTTAGCAGAGAGATGGCCTTCGGGAAGAAACTGTTCTTGTGCCTAATTGTTCTGGTGTGCAGTGCTCTATAGCGTCGTTTTGAGGGTAGGAGTTGAAACAGTTTATGTCCAGGATGCGAGAGGTCTGTAGAAATTTTCACAGCCCTCTTTTTGACTCCTGCAGTATACAGGTCCTCAATGGAAGGCAGGTTGGTAGCCATTGTTTTTTTGCATTTCTAATGATCCTCTGAAGTCTGTGTCTGTCTTGTTGGGTTGCAGAAGCAAACCAGATAGTAAGGATTATTTTGGCTAGGCGACTTTCTTTCCCGTGAGGAGAGAGGCTGCTTCTGGTGAGAATGGAAGGTGGAGTTTGAAGATACCGGGAAATGTGAATGGAGTGTTTATTGGAGAATGTGACTATTGAGGGATGTTTCTAACTTGCAATATTATGCGGTGTAGTTCCGGTTTGTGTCAGATCCAGAATTACAACAGACTTTGCCATTCTGATGCTTATCTAAATAAAACAACTTTGTTTTGGAAGATGGGCTTGGCTTATTATTTTATTTTTTTGAATGTGTTTCATCATTTGGAAACCTGAACAAACGCCTCCTGTTAAATACTGGTTTTTGAGAGTTGTTGATGTTTTTTTTAAAAAAGAAAAGAAAAGAAATAGCTGGATTTAAAGACAAATTGAGACCTAGGATAAAACTCCCATTCGAGGTACAGTTGCCATTAACCTTATTGAATTTCTATGCACCAAACCAGTGTGTGACCCACGTTGCCTTTCTGAATTCAGAATTGATAGCAGAGTTTCCGTATCTTTGCTTGACAATTTTTTGCCCCCTAAACCTTAACAAGGTTCTAGTGGCTACTGCCAAATGGGATTAAATCACAGCCTTTTCCTCAGGGAATTCTTAAAACCACCATTTTTGCAAGACTGGAAGAAGATGTTTACTCATTTCTTTCCCCCCCCCACCAACTCCCAGAATTTATTAGAGCATGGGGGTCAAACTCAAGGCCCACGGGCCAGATCTGGCCCTCAGGGTGCTTAGATTTAGCCCGCGGGGCCACCCTAAAAAGAGCAAAGAACTAGCCTTGTTTTCAGGCGAGGCCCTCCCGGGCCCAATTTTCAGCTGCAGCAACCTCCTGCAGCCCTCTGCCACTGAAAACGGAGCTCGGGGGGAGATGCATGTCCCCCCCCCCCAACCTCCGTTTTTGCTGGCAGAGGGCTAGCAAAACAAACTAAAAACAAGACAAAAGGAGGAATATTTCCCATTTTGCATTTGAGCATGCAAGAAGGGACAGGAAAGGAGAAAGGGAAAAAGGAAAGAAAAAGAAGGAAAGGAGAAGAAAGGAGACTGAAGAGGGACGGAAGGAAGGAAGGAAGGAAGGAAGGAAGGAAGGAAGGAAGGAAGGAAGGAAGGAAGGAAGGAAGGAAGGAAGGGCAATAGCATTTAGACTTATATACCGCTTCATAGAGCTTTACAGTCGGTTTACAGAGTCAGCCTCTTGCCCTCAACAATCTGGGTCCTCATTTTACTGAGGAAGGAAGGAAGGAAGGAAGGAAGGAAGGAAGGAAGGAAGGAAGGAAGGAAGGAAGGAAGGAAGGAAGGAAGGAAGGAAGGAAGGAAGGAAGGAAGGAAGGAAGGACTAGCAATAGCACTTAGATTTATATACCGCTTCACAGTGCTTTACAGCCCTCTCTAAGCAATTTACAGAGTCAGCCTCTTGCCCCCAACAATCTGGGTCCTCATTTTACTGAGGGAGGGAGGGAGGGAGGGAGGGAGGGAGGGAGGAAGGAAGGAAGGAAGGAAGGAAGGAAGGAAGGAAGGAAGGAAGGAAGGAAGGAAGGAACAGCGACAGAAGTTAGACTTATATACCGCTTCACAGTGCTTTACAGCCCTCTCTAAGCAATTTATAAAGTCAGCCTATTGCAGCCAACAATCTGGGTCCTCATCTTACTGAGGTAGGGGGGGAGGGAGGGAGGGAGGGAGGGAGGGAGGGAGGAAGGAAGGAAGGAAGGAAGGAAGGAAGGAAGGAAGGAAGGAAGGAAGGAAGGAAGGAAGGAAGGAAGGTTATAATGAGAGCGTGGGAGGGTCTGAGGGAAGCGTTGCTTTAGCACCTGGCCACCACAGCTATTCCCGATACGAGTGATGTTGAGCTGGCCACACCCACCCTGGCCACGCCCATCCCAGCTAAGCCCATCCCGGCCCCCCGAGGTCAAACACAACCCTCATGCAGCCCTCAATCAAATCGAGTTTGAAACCTCGAAAAGTCCAGGCGGTGCCAGCACATGCGCTCCGGACAGCCAGTCTTCGCGCATGCACGCGTGCCAGAAACCGCAAGACCATCTGCTCTCGCGGTTTTCAGGGTGCGCGCACACGCTCCCGTTTCCGCACGCGGCGCCAAGAAGGTTCGCCAACCCTGGCCTATTACATCTTGGAGTAAGTTCCATTCAATTCAGTAAGAGCCTTTTTTTCTCTCTCTCTCTCTCAGCGGACATATATAGAATTAAACTGTTAAAACATTACCGAAGTGACAGAAGGCTCGCTGTACATGTTTCAAACCTATTCCTAAGTGAAATGTTTCCTTTCACGACTCATTTAGTAGGACATTGTGAGCACCAAACAAAGGATAAGACAATGCAGGCACTTCAATGCTATTACACTCTCCATTCATAGTCCATATTTTTCATGTTTCCACTCGTATCGCAAGTAGCGCTAGTTCCTTTTTGGGTTGCTCTCACATTGTGTCCAAACGTCTAAAGTACCTAAAAGGTAAAGGTTCCCCTCACGCATATGTACTAGATGTTCCTGACTCTAGGGGGCGGTGCTCCTCTCCATTTCAAAGCCAAAGAGCCAACGCTTTCCGAAAATGTCTCCGTGGTTATGTGGCCGGCATGACTTAATGCCAAAGGTGCATGGAACGCAGTTCCCTTCCCACCAAAGATGGTCCCTTAGCTTGTCGATCGAAAGGCCGGCAGTTCAGCAGTTTGAATCCCTAGTGCCGCGTTAACGGGGTGAGCTCCCGTGACTTGTCCCAGCTTCTGCCAACCTAGCAGTTCGAAAACACATAAAAAATGCAAGTAGAAAAATAAGGACCACCTTTGGTGGGAAGGGAACAGCGTTCCGTGTGCCTTTGGCATTGAGTCATGCCAGCCACATGACCCTGGAGACCTCTTCGGACAGCGCTGGCTCTTTGTCTTTGAAATCGAGATGAGCACTGCCCCCTAGAGTTGGGAATGATTAGCACAAATGTGTGAGGAGAACCTTTACTTTTACCTTTTAAGCCACCTTGAGTCACCATGTGCAAGTGGGCAGCACTATAAATTTTCCAAATAAATAAATAAATGATCATAATTCCAGGCTCAGTTACGGTCGTAAGTCAAGGACTATCTGTAACACGCTTCTATCCACGTGAGGTAAAAATGATGTGAAATCACACAGTATTGTTTCATTTCTTTAAATAAACATATCGGGGGTTTCTTTTTCTTTTTCTTTTTTCTTTTCTTTTTTGTCCTCCCCTCCTCCGTAAAACATCTGCGATTTTAAAGGCTCAGTATTATGGCAACCCAAACAACAAAATATGAAATATTTTAAAAATAGCACTGCGAATATGTGACTAGCGCTCGCTGTTACAAGGCTAAGTTAGATCATCCTTATGACGATTGGCTCGGTGTACAGAGAATCTCTAGAACATGGGTGTCAAACTTGCCATGTCACATGGCTGTCACGTGACGTATCGTGACATTTTTTTTCCCTTCGCGGAGCTGGGGTGGGCGTGGCCTGCATGTGATGCATCCAACCCACGAGCCACCAGTTTGACACCCCTGCTCTAGATCATTAGGGAAAGGGGTTCACTTTTCCTAGCAAAATACACAACATCCTTGCTGCCCTCCATGGTACCTCAAGAATAAAGAATAAAATGGGGCTGTACAGAGTCACTGTCAGACCTGCCCCAGTCTGATGCCTTAGGGAAGAAAGACTCTCGGCTCCATTTGGTTGAAGCGAAAGGTACTGTTGTGACCCAGGCCCAAGTAGGTAGTAGGAAACTCAGTCAGTGAAAAAAAAAAATTTATTCGAACAGCTGAGAATTACTTTATTCCCAGCGTCATTCAACTCAAATTAAAACAAATGCCTCCCAACACAAATTCCTCAGTTATCTCACAAACCTTAGTCCAATTAGGCAAACTGCCAAAGGCCCTTCCTGGCAAACATCCAGAAGCCACAAAAACAAAGATGTATACAAAGAAGAAGATGAAGCAGAAGACGCAACTACAGCATTGTTTTCCGGCAAAGCTGAAATGCCGGTCTGTTTTAAGCCTTATGGGAGCGGCCAATCATCTCTTGGCCCTACTCCCTAGTTGTCCTCTCTGCTTGAGCTACTCTTCCCTTCTGGCAGCTCTTTTCATGCGTGCATTAGGAACAGGCTCTTCCTGTTCCTCTGCCTCACTACTATCAGGCTCTAGAGGCTCTGGAATCTGCACCTCACTTCCCAATGGCTCTGGCCTCACCTCAGCCACATCGCTGTCTGACTCCATTGCCAGTCCTTAAAGTATTGCCTTTAGTGTGGTTGTTTTCAAAATGTTGAGTCATAGGTTGTATTGTTATTCATGAGTAATACTACGTAGCAGTGGTGAAATCCAAAAATTTTTACTACCGGTTCTGTCGGCGTGGTTGGTGGGCGTGACAGGGGAAGGATACTGCAAAATCCCCATTCCCTCCCCACTCCTGGTGAAAGGATATTGCAAAATCTCCATTCCCACCCCACTCTGGGGCCAGCCAGAGGCGGTATTTGCCGGTTCTCTTAACTACTCAAAATTTCCGCTACCGGTTCACCAGAACCTGCTGGATTTCACCCCTGCTACATATAACTATGATAATTGTATAATTTTATGCATGCATAAGAGCACCAGCGTGCCTACCGTCCCTGTCCTAATGTTCCCTTTAATTGTATTCATTTTATGTGTTCAATTCATGCTTACCATTATATATATTATTTAATATGTACTTGACAAAATAAATAAATGAATGAATGAATGAATGAATAATATTATTTGTTGGCTTTCTAGGTCATTGATCTGTACTGGGGACTGGATCCAGAAGAATGGGATAGTCCAGATCTCCAAAAGACTCGTATGAGGCTCTTAGAAGACTGCCTGAAAACGTCAGCAGGTCCATGTTTTGTTGTGGGTATAAAATAAAGTTTTACTTAATTAATCTAGGTTTTGTTTTTTTTAATGGAGTGGTGGCCTTGTCTTAAGGATGCATATTGAACGTGAGATCTCCTAAGAGATTTAGTTGTTGTTGCGGGGCAGGTTCCAGAGATGCCTCTGAATATTTCATATAATATTTCATCGTCATTGTCATCATTTCTACACTGCTGATCAAGAGGATGGGCAGATTAAGTTAAGAACTGATTTGTCTAAAACATCTGATAGGTTCATGTTTAGAATGACATCTCAGAAATAATATTAGCTTAATATGTTTGTTCCCCTTGGTTTATTTCATTTTATTATTATATCATATCGTATTATTTCATTTTATTATTATTATATTATACCACATCATATTATTGTGATGTGATGTAATGTAATGTGATGTGTTACGTTATTATTCCATTTTATTATTATATTATGTTATACTATACTATACTATACTATACTATACTATACTATACTATACTATACTATACTATACTATACTATACTATACTATATTATATTATATTATATTATATTATATTATATTATTAAATATTATATTTATCATATCACATGATAATCAATGCTGGCCCACTCATCAGAGCATTATATTATATTATAGTATATTATATTATTAAATATTATTATTATTATTTTTATTTGCATTTATATCCCGTCCTTCTCCGAAGACTCAGGGCGGCTTACACTATGTTAGCAATAGTCTTCATCCTATTTGTATATTTATATACAAAGTCAACTTATTGCCCCCAACAATCTGGGTCCTCATTTTACCTACCTTATAAAGGATGGAAGGCTGAGTCAACCTTGGGCCTGGTGGGACTAGAACCTGCAGTAATTGCAGGCAGCTGTGTTAATAACAGACTGTCTTACCAGTCTGAGCCACAGAGGCCCTGTAGTATAGTATATTATTCAATATTATTATTCAATATTATATTAATCATATCATATCATATGATAATCAATGCTGGCTCACTCATTAGAGCTATATAATATTATTCTATATTATATTATATTATATTATATTATATTATATTATATTATATTATATTATATTATATTATATTATATTATATTATATTATATTATATTATATTATATTATATTATATTATATTATATTATATTATATATTATATTATATTATATTATATTATATTATATTATATTATATTATATTATATTATATTATATTATATTATATTATATTAATCATATCATATCATATTATAATCAATGCTGGCCACTCATCAGAGCATTATATTATATTATAGTATATTCTATTATTAAATATTATTATTATTATTATTATTATTATTATTATTATTATTATTATTATTATTATTAGCATTTATATCCCGCCCTTCTCCAAAACTCAGGGCGGCTTACACTATGTTAGCAATAGTCTTCATCCATTTGTATATTATATACAAAGTCAACTTATTGCCCCCAACAATCTGGGTCCTCATTTTACCTACCTTATAAATGATGGAAGGCTGAGTCAACCTTGGGCCTGGTGGGACTAGAACCTGCAGTAATTGCAGGCAGCTGTGTTAATAACAGACTGTCTTACCAGTCTGAGCCACAGAGGCCCTGTAGTATAGTATATTATTCAATATTATTATTCAATATTATATTAATCATATCATATCATATGATAATCAATGCTGGCTCACTCATTAGAGCTATATAATATTATTCTATATTATATTATATTATATTATATTATATTATATTATATTATATTATATTATATTATATTATATTATATTATATTATATTATATTATATTAATCATATCATATCATATTATATTATATTATATTATATTATATTATATTATATTATATTATATTATATTATATTATATTATATTATATTATTCTATATTATATTAATCATATCATATCATATTATAATCAATGCTGGCCACTCATCAGAGCATTATATTATATTATAGTATATTCTATTATTAAATAATATTATTATTATTATTATTATTATTATTATTATTATTATTATTATTATTATTATTATTTGCATTTATATCCCGCCCTTCTCCAAAACTCAGGGCAGCTTACACTATGTTAGCAATAGTCTTCATCCATTTGTATATTATATACAAAGTCAACTTATTGCCCCCAACAATCTGGGTCCTCATTTTACCTACCTTATAAAGGATGGAAGGCTGAGTCAACCTTAGGCCTGGTGGGACTAGAACCTGCAGTAATTGCAGGCAGCTGTGTTAAATAACAGACTGTCTTACCAGTCTGAGCCACAGAGGCCCTGTAGTATAGTATATTATTCAATATTATTATTCAATATTATATTAATCATATCATATAATATGATAATCAATGCTGGCCCACTCATTAGAGCTATATTATATTATATTATATTATATTATATTATATTATATTATATTATATTATATTATATTATATTATATTATATTATATTATATTATATTATATTATATTATATTATATTAATCATATCATATTATAATCAATGCTGGCCCACTCATCAGACCACTGATGATATTACATAGTTGGGTAATGAAACTTCTGCAAGAAAAGCACCAAGCTCAGAGAGCACCAAGTGGCCCCCACAGTTCAACCCCGAGCTACGATTATTCTCTTCTATTCCAAGATGTTTCAGACAGTTCCACAATATTAATTCTTTCTATAGAGTTGGAAATCTATCTTGTCTTTGGAACCTTCAGCAGAAATATCACATCCAGGGCAATTAAAATATATGCTCCTCAAGTCAATTCACTGAAAATGTCTCTGTATTTTTTTAAAAAATACCCAACCATAAAATTTCCCCTATGCTTTTACTCCTAATAGAAGGAAAGTGATAATCTTTGTTGCTGTTGGCAGTTTCTCTTTTACGCAGACATTCCATTTGCTCCTAATTGCCGGTTTTGCCAACATATTTGAACGTAGCTCATTTCTAACAATTTTCTAATCAGATTTTCGATGTTAAAAGCATTGCGGTTTTATAATGCAGACTGAATTCCCAGAGCATAGTTTTTTTAAAAAACTATTCACATTCAGAGAATCTTCCGTCTTTGCTCGTAGGGTGTAAAATCGCCTCTTTTGTGTTTTAGATTGTTCGCTGGATGTGACATTTTGGATCAGGTTAAAAGCAACAGATTTCTTTTATTTAAGAAAAAGTGTGCAGCTAGACAAGATGAGGAAAGGAACTGTAGTTATTGCCATTGTCCAAGAACACTGATGAACAATTAATATAGCATTGTGTGGGCTTTCCTTTCTCCCAGCACCCTGTTCCATAATACAAGAGGGGTTAATTTAATACAATAAAAGTTTTATTTAAAATTCATAGCGTACTATTGAAGAAGCATACTACTAGAAAAGTGATACTAGATGCCAAGTTAAATAAACCTCTGAAGGGGAAATTACTTCCACTGCTTGTAAGTGAATAGTAACCTAAGTGTATACTGCATCAGTCAAAAGAGCCAACGCAGTTTCTCGGCTCTATCAACAAGATTGCATCAGATTAACAGAGTTGAAAGGGACCTTGTAGGTCATCTAGTCCAACCCTTTGCCCAAGCAGGAGACCTTACCCCATTTCTGACAAATGGCAGTCCAATCTGTTCTTAAAAGCCTCCAGTGATGAAGCTCTCACATCTTCTAAAGGCAACTTCTGTTCCATTGTTGATTGTTCTCCCTGTCGGAAAATTTCTACTTATTTCTAGACTGAATCTCTCCTTGTTCAGTTTCCATCCATTATTCCTTGCCCGGGCTTCAGGTGCTTTGGAAAATAGCTTGGCCCCCTCCTCTCTGTGGCAGCCCCTCAAATATTGGAAGACTGCTATCCTGTCTCCCCTGGACCTTCTCTTCATTAGACTAGCTGTTAAGTATGGGTATTGACGAGGCAGGAGACCAGGTTAGTGACAACAGCTCTTTAATATAGTGTGACCCAGCCAAACTTCTGGAGAAAAACCTCTCCTTATATACACTTCAGCCAGAGGCTGCATCCAATCAGAAGCGAGATACTTCCCGCCTAAAACTCCCGCCAAAACTTACAGTAATACATTACACTCCTTCCCTCCCAGAAGGCACTTTGCCAATATTTACATATTACTTCTCTACGTAGTCCCGCAGGTACGTGCCTCCTGACTCTCCCGGACCTGCGCAGTTCACTTTCTGGAGTTGAGTCGAGCTTGCGGAGGGACTTTTCGTTCCTCTGAGCTCCTCCTCCCGCCATCCGCCCTGGATTATTCGCCGGCTCGGACCTGCTGTCCTCTAGAGGGACCGGAGGGTGTCGCTGGACCTCGCCTGACTCAGATAAGTCTCTGTTTGGTTCTCGCTTTCTGTTTGTTCTCGGCTCCAGTCAGCTGTGGGGTTAATTAAATCATAGTCAGGGCTGGTCTCGCCTAATTCTGCCTTATCGCTCAATCTGTTTCTTAATTGATCTATGTGGCGCCTCCAAACTCTGCCATCGTCTATTTCCACTAGATAAGATTTGGGGCCCGCTTTGTCTATGACTATCCCCTCTTCCAGTTGGGCCGTCGCTGTAATTATGTGCCCACACTGAGTCTCCTATGTTTAATTCCCGGATTCTATCTGGTTTTGTTTTGAACCCGTCCTGCACGTAGTTCGGGTGTAGCCGGTCTAGCGGGCACCGGAGCTTCCGCCCATTAATAGCTCGGCTGGGCTGCGGCGGTGGCCACACAGGGGTCCTGTGTTGACGGTTAGGAATGCGTCGATCTGTGCCTGCCAATCGCCGGGCCGCTTCGTGATAGCGCTTCTTCGCACTCCGAACAAAGCGTTCAGCAAGGCCGTTCGACGCAGGGTGGAACGGCGCTGAGAGGGCATGTCGGATGCCCTCTTCAGCCAGGTACCCTTCAAATAATGCTGCGGTGAACGGTGGGCCGTTATCGGACACGAGGGTGTCCGGTAGCCCGTGCGTGGCGAAAAGGTGTTTTAGTGCTGCAATGACAGCTCCCGCGGTTGTGGATTTCATTAAGACGATCTCCAGCCATTTGGAGAATGCATCCACCACAATTAGAAATGTTTGGCCGTGGAAGGGCGGCAAAATCAATGTGTATGCGGGACCAAGGGCCTTGGGGTTTCTCCCACTCCAACACTGGGGCCGTGGGTGGTAGTGGTCTGGATTCCTGACATACCTGGCATCGGCCAACCCTGTCACCGATTTCCTGTCCATTAGGGGCCACCAAACATAGCTCCTGGCTAGCCCTTCATCCTTACAATTCCTGGGTGACCCTCATGCAGTAGTTCCAGGACTTTTTCTCAGCTTCTCTGGAACTACCACCCTATCCCCCAGAGCAGGCACCCCTTGCACAGACAATTCCCTCTTTTCTTTACAAACTCTCTAAAACGGTCGCGCCAGCGGGCCATCCCTTGAACCCAACCGATTACAGTTCTTAAAACAATGTCCCGGTAGGAGGCCGAGCCACTTCCTGCGATGTGACTGGGCCAGAGTCCCAAGAGTCAATTAGTAGAACGGGGTGCCCGGAGTAGGGTCCTCGATTTCCCGGCAATGGGCATCTGCTCAATGCGTCCGCATGCCCCAGCTCCTTTCCAGGTCGATGCTGCAGTTTGTAAGAGTAGGCGGCCAGAAAATAGTCCATCTGGTCAGCCGGGTGATAGTGCCACTGGCGTTGGGCGGTCGCCAGCCAGTAATCCCAATAGCGGTCTGTGGTCAGTGATAATTTCAAAGTCTCTCCCAAAACGTATTCGTGAAATTTTTCACCCTGACACTATTGCGAGAGCCTCCTATCTAGCTGGCTGTAATTCCTCTCAGCCGGGACATCGTTCGTGAATAGAACGCTATAGGGGCTTCAGTGCCGTTTGGGAGTCTGTGGCTAAGTACAGCTCCTACTCCATAGGGGACGATCACAAACCAATACTAACGGCAGTCTGTTGTTGTATTGTATTAACAGGCTATCGCTTGATAGCAAACTTTTACTGCCTCAAATGCCCTATTCTCTGACTTCCCCACGACCAAGCAGTGTTTTTCCAAGCAACTTATGCAGCGGTTCAGCAACGGTTGCCTTGTCTTTAAAA
This sequence comes from Ahaetulla prasina, assembly GCF_028640845.1. NCBI lineage: Eukaryota > Metazoa > Chordata > Lepidosauria > Squamata > Colubridae > Ahaetulla > Ahaetulla prasina. The sequence goes on from NC_080546.1 coordinate 87,695,090, forward strand.
ACACGGCGTAAAGTTTACCAGACCCAGGAAAGCCTGGAGTTCTGTCTTGTTTTTGGGTGCTGGGGCTCTCTTTATCGCTTGACTTTGCTCTCAGTGGGTGAATCCTTTTGTCTATTCTATAGCCCAAAAATTCAACAGATTCGACCCTATCTGACACTTGCTTGCTTTGACTTTTAATCCTGCCGACCTAAAATTGCCAAAACTTTCCTTAACCGCTTCCCCAGTTCTCTTAAATCTTCCCTGATACCAACACATCATCGAAATAGGGTACGACTCCGGTAACCCTTGTAGGAGCCGCCCATCAAATTTTGAATAGCCCGGGCCACACTCACCCGAACTGTAACCGGGTGCACTTAAAGGCACCCGTGCGTTATAATGGTCTGGGCTTCAGCTGTGCTAGCATCTACGGGTAGCTGTTGGTACGCTTGTGCCAAGTCTAATTTGGCGAAAACTTGTCCGTGCCCTAGTGAGTGCAATAAGTGTTGCACTACTGAACTGGGTAGGCGCTTTTGCAATGCTTTGTTCAAGGTAGCCTTGTAATCAGCGCAAATTCTTATGGACCCGCCTGGTTTTATAGGGTGACGATTGGCGTCTCCCATTTGGCATGGTCAACTGGCACTAGTATCCCTGGCTGACTAATTTATCTAACTCTTTGTCGATTTTAGGTTTGAGTGCAAAGGAACCCTCCTTGCCTTTAACCTAATGGGAGCTATTTGGGGTCTAAATTGAAGGAGATAGGGGTCCCTTGTACTTGCCTAAACGGTCCTCGAATACGTCTGCGAATTCCTCCATTAGGGCGTTTTGCAGGTTGCATCCGCTCCGGTGGACGCCAGTCACCCCATTCCCAACGCCTGAACCAGTCTAACCCCAGCAAGCTTGGCAAGGTTCCTCGACTAACGTGATGGGCAGGGTCTTTTCGTATGTCCCGTACTTGACCTCGACGGTCGTTGTCCTCGAACAGGGATGCGGTTGCCCTGGTAATCCTGCACCCGGAGCCGTTGTTTCTGTAGCTTGCGCTGCGATGTGCGGCAAGGCTTTCACAAAAGTGTCCCAGGACATGATTGTGATAGCTGATCCTGTGTCTACTTCCAGTCGGCACGGTACGCCTTCAATTGTCGGGTTTGTGAAGATCTTTTCTTCGATGCGGGTAGCTGCGTGGTCTATGGTAACAGTCATTCGGTTTGACTTCGCGCTCTTTCTTTCCTGGCCAATCGCGGGTCGCCTCGCCGATCTCGCGCTCTGATTGGCTGGTTTGAAATTTCGGCGGGAATGTGGGGTTTGCATCTCTGACTCAGAGCCGCTCTGATTGGCCGATTTGAATTTTCGGCGGGAAGGTTGGGGTGCTCGGCAGACTTGAGCCAGGTGCCCCTTCCTTTCACACCGCCGCAAATGGCGCCCTGAACTTACATCTTTGGCGCTGATGTCGCCCGCAACTTCCGCATTCCTCCGGGTCTTCCTTGTCGATTTTCCGTGTAGTGGACTTCTTCCTCCTCTTCGCTGGTTGACTCACGATAGGTTTCTTCGTGGTGGACTGTGCTCGCTTTGCGCCCGCCATCGGCGTGAGTCGCTTTGTAAGGTGTCTGCTGCATGGTTGACATCTCATGGGCTCTGGCTTCGTCCAGAGCGTTTGCCAATGTCAGGTTGCTCTTGGCTAGCAACCGTCTCCTCAAACGGATGTCTCTGACCCCCGTATAAGTTGTTCCAGCAGCTCTTCGTCCAGATCGCGGTACTGCAATGCTTGGAGGCTTGTCTCAGGGCTGCCATGTAGTCGCTGATAGACTCGCCTTCTTGTTGCCTGCGCTCCCCAAACTCGCACTGCCGAACGATTTGGACGGGCTGGTGCGAGTGATTCTTCAGGAGGGTCTGAAGGGTCTGCCACGACACGGAGTGTAGCGGTGTTGGCTCCGCTAGGCTTCTGCGACGGCGATGACTGCGGACCCACAGTGGCTTATGAAGTAAGCCCGTTTGCGGTTGTCGGAGACTCCCTGTAGCTCGTTTGCCTCCAGGAAACTTTCGAAACGGGTCATATATATTCCCCATGTCTCCTGGGCAGGGTCAAACGGAGTGGGTGGCGTGTAGCCGGTCATCGCTGCATTCGCTATCACCTTGCTGGGTTTGATTCTCGTAGTGAGTTCAGCTCTGTTCTGGTGCTCTGCCTCAAGATCCCATCCTCGTCGCCAATGTTAAGTATGGGTATTGACGAGGCAGGAGACCAGGTTAGTGACAACAGCTCTTTAATATAGTGTGACCCAGCCAAACTTCTGGAGAAAAACCTCTCCTTATATACACTTCAGCCAGAGGCTGCATCCAATCAGAAGCGAGATACTTCCCGCCTAAAACTCCCGCCAAAACTTACAGTAATACATTACACTAGCCGTGCCCAGTTCCTGCAACCGTTCTTCATATGTTTTAGCCTCCAGTCCCCTCATCATCTTGGTTGCTCTTCTCTGCACTCTTTCTAGAATCTCAACATCTTTTTTGTAGTGTGGTGACCAAAACTGGATGCATTATTTTAGGTGTAGTCTTACTAAGGCTTTATAGAATGGTATTAGTGCCTCACTTGATCTTGATTGTATCAAGATAATGAGAAGTGATAATACCACTGTACGCTATGCTAGTGAGGTCATATTTGGAAAATTGTCTCCAGTTTTGGTTACCACAATGCAAAAAAAAAAAAAAAAGATACTGAGGCCCTAGAAAGAATGCAGAGAACAACATGGATGCTAGAAGGTCTGGAGACCACATCGTACAATTAATGGCTGAGGGAAATAGGATGTTTAGAGTAACAAAGGACAGAAAGAGTTGTAAACCTAATTTTACGCAGCTTCTTTTCCAAAAACTCTACACTATTAACCAGAGCATACAAAACATTTGCTAGATCTATTCTTGAATACAGCTCACCTGTCTGGAACCCATACCACATCTCTGACGTTAATACACGAACGCGTCCAGAAATATTTTACAAGAAGAGTTCTCCGCTCCTCTGAAAACAACAAAATACCTTACCCCACCAGACTTGAAATCCTGGGATTAGAAAACTCAGAACTCCGCCGACTCCGACAAGACCTGTGTTTAACACACAGAATCATCTATTGCAATGTCCTTCCTGTTAAAGACTACTTCAGCTTCAATCGCAATAATACAAGAGCAAACAATAGATTCAAACTTAATGTTAACTGCTTCAATCTTGATTGCAGAAAATATGACTTCTGTAACAGAGTTGTTAACGCTTGGAACGCACTACCTGACTCTGTGGACTCTTTTCAAAATCCCAAAAACTTCAACCAAAAACTTCTAATATTTATTTATTTATTTATTTATTTATTTAATTAATTAATTAATTTCGATACCGCCCTTCTCCCGAAGGACTCAGGGTGGTTCACAGCCAGATAAATACACACATCACAAAAGTTAAAAACACTTATAAAAGACTAATTCAATTTTGGCCCAAAAGACTAAAACAATAATACAATAAAACCCCCATTTAAAAACTACTTTAAGCTAGCCCTGCGCGATGGAACAAAAAGATCTTCAGCTCGCGGCGAAAGGTCCGGAGGTCAGGGAGTAGACGTAACCCCGGAGGCAGCTCATTCCAGCTTATTGACCTCACCCCATTCCTAAGAGGACTATAAGGGGCGTGCATAAGAGCACAAAAGTGTCTACTGTTCCTGTCCTATTGTTCCCTTTCATTATATCAAATTAATATAGTGGTTGCCTACTTTTGCTTATATATTATGTTTGTGTATACTGGTGTGACAAAATTAAAAAAAAAAAGACATGATGGCATCGCCCAATACTTGAAGGGCTATCCCATCAATTCAGTCTCCATAATAGCTGAGGGCAGGAGAACTTTGATAACTTTATGTTATGTGGATTTCAACCTCCAGAATTCCCTAGCCATCATGTGAATAGAATAGAATAGAATAGAATAGAATTTTTATTGGCCAAGTGTGATTGGACACACAAGGAATTTGTCTTGGTGCATCTGCTCTCAGTGTACATAAAAGAAAAGATACGTTCATCAAGGTACAACATTTACAACACAATTGATGGTCTATCTTTTCTTTTATGTACACTGAGAGCATATGCACCAAGACAAATTCCTTGTGTGTCCAATCACACTTGGCCAATAAAATTCCCATTCTATTCTAAAGTATATTGATATATTGTGGAAGTATACATGAACTTTCTATGGCAAGGGTGTCGAACTCAAGGCCCAGGGATCCAGCCTGCGGGTTTATTAGTTCAGGGCTGCCCTGGAAACAGCGAAGGAGTGGCCCACGGTGCCTCTGCTAGTGAAAACAGAACTCGGGAGGGCCACAGAGAGTTTCCCAGAGGGTTTTGCAGCCGAAAACTGAGCTCACGAGAGCTGTGGACGGCCCTCCCGAGCTCCATTTTTGCTGGCAGAGGGTTGCAGGAGGCCGTCACAGCCAAAAATGGAACTCGAGCGACGTTGACCTGACCACGCACACCCCGGCCACACGCACACCCGGCCCCCCTCACACACACACACACACATCCCAAAGTCAAATACAATGCTGATGTGGCCCTCGATGAAATCGAGTTTGACACCCTTGAGCTGTGGAGATTCTCAGTCATCCAAGGCATGGTTGTCCCAAAGGTGCTTTTTCAAGAGACAGCTGGACTTTCTTTGGTTTTTGCTTGAAGATGTTTCCCTTCTCATCCGAGACCTTTCTTCCGGTCTGACTGAACTGATATTATGAAGATGATACTATGGTAACCAGCCTCTTTAGCACAGTTTGCGATTTGCTGAAGTAAGTGAGACATGAGCGCAAACGAGATTTAATTGCAAGATAATTAGCAGTCAGTTAAGACCATTGAACAACTCTTTCCCTGAAGAATGCTCATGAGGTCATGAGTCCCAAAGGTGCTTTTTCAAGAGGTGACTATTGTTTTTCTTTTTTTCATAAAAATTTTTTATTTTTACAATCATGTCAAACAATTCATCCAATGTACAGTTATATACAATTAGTCGGGCTTGCCCAGTCACCATCCCCCTTTTTAACACTCTTCCCTCTTCTACCTTCCTAACCTTCCTCTCCTTCTCTTATCTGCATCCTCTCCTCCCTCCACCCTACACCTTCCTTCTCCCTCTTCCCCTCTTCCTTCCTCTTCTCCTCTTTCCTACCTCCTACTCTCTCTTTTCTCCCTCCCCACCATTCTAAAATGGTAACTGGGTAGACCCGACCCTACATTAATTATATTTATACATCTTCAATAATCCCTGTACATTAACCATCACTCCATCTCTAGCCTCCACCCCCAATTCCCTCCCCTTACCCCCACCCCCACCCCGACTTCCCAGAACAAAATGCAGGGTATCAAAACTAACAATCATAATCCAAAATAATTCCTAAATTATAATCTCTAGTCACTCCACACTTAATCACACTCTCAATTCCCCTCTCCTTCAGAAATATATCTGATACAAAATATTTCCTGAATTTACTCATATGCTATTTGATATTTTTTTTATCTGATACTTATTTTGAATATAATCAATCCACATTTTCCATTCTAAAATATATTTTTCTTGTGTATAGTCTTTCAAGTAAGCAGAGATTTTTGCCATTTCTGCCAGATTTGATACTTTGAGTGTCCATTCTTCAATTGTAGGTAATTCTTCTTTCTTCCAATATTGAGCAATCAAAAGTCTTGCAGCTGTTATTAAGTTCAAAATCAATTTAGTCTCTATAGCTGTACAGTCCATAATTATTCCTAGTAGAAAGAATTGCGGAGTAAACTAACTTTCTTGTTTTTCTTTGAAGACGTTTTACTTCTCATCCCAGAAGCTTCTTCAGCTCTGACAGGATAGAATAGAATAGAATAGAATAGAATAGAATAGAATAGAATAGAATAGAATAGAATAGAATAGAATAGAATAGAATAGAATAGAATAGAATAGCACTTTTTATTGGCCAAGTGTGATTGGACACACAAGGAATTTGTCTTTGGTGCATACGCACTCAGTGTACATAAAAGAAAAGATACCTTCATCAAGGTACAACACTTACAACACTTAATGATGGTCATAAGGTACAATTAAGCAATCAGGAAACAATCAATTACAGTATAAATCGTAAGGATACGAGCAACAAAGTTACAGTCATAAGTGGAAGAAGATGGGCGGTGGGAACGATGAGAAGATTAATAGTAATGCAGACTTAGTAACTAGTTTGACAGTGTTGAGGGAATTATTTGTTTAACAGAGTGATAGCGTTCGGGAGAAAACTCTTCTTGTGTCTAGTTGTTCTGGTGTGCAGTGCTCTATAGCATCATTTTGAGGGTAGGAGTTGAAACAGTTTATGTCCAGGATGCGAGGGGTCTGTAGAGATTTTCACAGCCCTCTTTTTGACTCGTGCAGTATACAGGTCCTCAATGGAAGGCAGGTTGGTAGCCATGGTTTTTTCTGCCGTTCTAATGATCCTCTGAAGTCTTTGTCTGTCTTGTTGGGTTGCAGAACCAAACCAGACAGTTATAGAGGTGCAGATGACAGACTCAATCATTCCTCTGTAGAACTGGATCAGCAGCTCCTTGGGCAGTTTGAGCTTTCTGAGTTGGCACAGAAAGAACATTCTTTGTTGTGGTTTTTTTGATGACATTTTTGATGTTAGCTGTCCATTTTATGGTTGGTGGGGAATGGAAGGATTGATATTCCTTGCAGACAGCTGGTCACTTGCATCCTTTTAGCAAGTTGTTGAGGCCACTTGGAGATTTATCTATGTCCTCAGGATCACCTGAGTAGTGCAAATGGGTGTGGAGCTTTCTTGGAACTGCTGAAAGGAGTTGTGTTGTGGGATAATCATGATCTGAGTGACTAAGAATCTCTACAGACGTTCAACTATGCAATTACTGTACAATTTAACTATGCACACCACTTTAAAGAGACACTACATAACCAAACCGTTTTTTGAGGACCAAAAGTAAAAAAAAAAGAGAGAAAAACCTTCAAAACCTGAAACCTGCAGAATCGGATTTCTGTAAAACAGTCAGCTCTATTTATAAAGTGCTAAATGTCACACTAGATACTGCTCTAAATAATAAAATATTCATCCCACTTAAATGTTTGGGAATAAAATAAATCACCCAAGATAGATTGAATATTAAGACGAGGGATTCAAGATCGTCCTATTCATTCACAGCTAAAGTCTAATTACTTGCCACATTTGGCTAATGAATTTTATATATTTTCAGAAGTGAACGTTGTTAAAAAAAAAGTTTTTTTATTATTTTTAAAAACCAAATATAATGGTTGGCTGTCCTTTGTTGTTGCTCAATGTAATTTTGAGAGATATAATTCAGAGATACGTCAAAAGGTAATACATTGGAATTTGGGTTCAGATCCTTGCTCAAATATCCGTAATATATTTTTTATTATTATTATTTTTAAATTATTCATTTATATTGTGTGAACAGAATTGGTTCTGGGTATCATTCATATTAATCCAACTCACAATAACAATATTAGTGATTTCTTAAATTTAAGTAATCTTCATTATATTGTTCAAACATACATATTCAAAAAATGCCGAACTCCTCATCTTTATCTCTACCTTCATCTATATCTTTCTTGTTCTATCTAAACATTTCTCTATTATATGTGAACAAATTTAACTAAGTTTCATTTATACTGATCCAATTCACGCTAACGTTAATAATCTCTATCACATTTATCAAATTTATATTATATTATTTATACATCTCCTCTTTAGTACTTCAATTCTTATCCATTTTTTTTCATATTAATCCAATTCACAGTAACAGTATGAAAAAATTTAATTAGATATCATTCATGTTGATCCAATTCACTTTAACATTATTAATTATCTCGATCACATTAATCATATTTATATAATCTCTTACATTGTTTAAATATACATTTAAAAATACCCAACATCTGTAAACTTCTAATGTATTATTTTTATTCATTCTGTAAACAGTTTATGTTTTAATATTTCCCCTATTTAATTTTATTTCTGCCTCTGTAGCTTATAATAAACTAGATTAATATTTAAAAGGTAATTTTTTTACCCGTCATCTCTTCTCTTTTTTAGTGCTTCAATTCTTATCCATTTTTTAATCCTTGCTCAAATATGAGGTCCTGGACAAATTAATGTTTTTGCCTTTTGCCCTGTATTCTATATTTTTCTAGAAGAAAAATGGAATTCATAGGTCACAAACTTGTAAAAAAAAAAAAAAGAAATCGTTTTTTCACATCCATAAATCAGATGGTGTGTTATATTAAGAACGTATAAAGGTATGTAATTATTGATCCAAACAGCTGTTCAGCATATTAGGTCTCACACCTGCTGGTATAAATAATCATATATTCTAATTTTCCATTACTGTAAATACGGCATTTTTTTAAAAAAAAAAAATCAAATTATTAGGTGAAATAATGCCATCTGCTGGCTGAATCTCAAAAACTAGTTTTCCAGGCCCAGGAATATGTTTTTGTACATAGTGTTTAATGTTTTTAACATTGCTTTCAATTAGGATGTGTTAGGTGGGAATATTAAGATCAGGGGTGAAATGTTCCCGGTTCGGACCGTATTGCGCGATCCGGTAGCAATGGGGGCGGGTAGTTCGGAGAACTGGTAGCAAAAATCCCTGCCCCCCCTCCACCGCCCACGCCTCGCTGTTCCTCTTCTCTGTCCCTGAAGCTCTCAGTGGTGATATAGCTGCAAACGGCCTTAAATGACTGCCGCGGTGCTTCAAAGGGCCGCACTACAGTTGATCAGCACTGTAGGCAGCTAGAAGACTGGTGCCTCAATTTTTAAAGAAGGTAGACCGGTGCCTCCCAAAAAAAGGCAATTAGTAGACCAGTGCCTCTATTTTTAAAGAAGGTAGACCGCTGCGCTCCCAAGTTTTGTATGCTTAATATGTTTATCATTTATTATTATTGGCCATGCCCATCCAATCACCTGACCACCAGGCCACGCCCACCAATTAAGCCACGCCCAAAGACCCAGTAGGGAAAATTTTTAGATTTCACCCCCCTGATTAAAATCCATTGCAAACAAAAGGAGACATTAATAAAAATGCTACTTTGAGCTGCGTGATTCCCTTGCATTACAGCTGGCAGCTTGGAAAAGCAAGAGTTAATTCTCTTTGACTTGCATCCCTCAATTAGAAATTGAAAGGAGGTTAAATCAGATGAAAATAAATTTTGCTGTAGAATACAAGTACAACAGTTCATTCAGTGACCGTTCAAAGTTAGAACGGCATGGAAAAAAATTAGGGTCTCCTGCTTGGGCAGGGGGTTAGACTAGATGATCTACAAGGTCCCTTCCAGCTCTGTTAATCTGTTAAATCTGACTCATGACTGTTTTTCACGCTTACAACCATTGCAGCATCCCATGTTGTGTGATCAAAATTCCAGCGCTTGGCAACTGACCCGTATTTATGACGGTTGCAGTGTCCCAGGTCCCCTTTTGTGACCTTCTGACAAGCAAAGTCGAAGTTAACAACCCTGTTATTAACTTAACTGCCGTGATTCACTTAACAAGTATGGTGAGAAAGGTTATAAAATGGATTACAAGCTCACTTAACAAATGTCTCACTTAACGACAGAAATTCTGGGCTCAATTGTGGTCGTAAATCGGAGTCTACCTGTCTCTCTCCGTTGTGACCCAGGCCCAAGTAGGTAGTAATAAACTTAATCCGTGGAAAAACAAACTTTATTCGAACAGCTGGGAATTACTTCATTCCCAGCGTCGTTCAACTCAAAGTAAAACAAATGCCTCCCAACACAAATTCCTCAGTTATCTCACAAACCTTAGTCCAATTAGGCAAACTGCCAAAGGCCCTACCTGGGAAATCTCCAGAAGCCACAAAAACAAAGACGTACACAAAGCAGAAGACGGAGCAGAAGACGCAGCTACAACATTGTTTTCTGGCAAAACTGAAACACCGGTGCTGGTCTGTTTTAAGCCTTATGGGAGGGGCCAATCATCTCTTGGCCTTACTCCCGAGTTGTCCTCTCTGCTTGAGCTGCTCTTGCCTTCTGGCAGCTCTTCTCATGCATGCATTAGGAACAGGCTCCTCCTGTTCCTCTGCCTCACTACTATCAGTCTCTGATAGTAGTGAGGCAGAGGAGTCCGTACCTCACTCCCCGATGGCCCTGGCCTCACCTCAGCCTCATCACTATCTGACTTCATTGACAGCTCCATAGGCTGCTGACGGACCACAACACTCTCACACTCATTCTCCCCAAGAGCTGTGTTTTAATGGGGCCTAGTTTCCATTTCTCTACATTGTTGTGACTAGGAAAATGAAGTTTGCACCGTTTCAATTTGTTCTTGTTTTGTCATTGGGCCTATTAACCTCTTGGAAAAAAAGGAAAGTGGTTGTCTAAGCTTTTGTGGACAACATCTTCAGCATTTGTTCCTGAACGTTGTTCTGTGTTGTCTGCACAACAGGGTCTTCTGGGAGAAAAGTATGGAAGCATCCGAATCCCAGGCGAAGTGGAATCCTCAGAATTCGAAATGATTCTGGATGCGGCGATTGAGGCCAAACTGGAAACCAAGATTTTGGAAGAGTGCTACTGCCGGGATGAGAACGCGGTGCCCCCAACTTATTACCTCAAACCGAAACCTGACATTCTGAAGAGCAATCCCAATATGGTAAAACTTCTTCACGTGGCGTTGGTTTAGGTCAGGAGGGTCAAACTCGATTTCATTGAGGGCTGCACCGGGGTTGTGTTTGACCTCAGCGGGAGGGGGAGGGTGGGCATGGCTGGCATGACATCACCTGTGTTGGGGGGCACCTGTGGTGGCCCTAGATTTCTGCCAGCGTATCGTGTCCCCCTCCCCCTCCGATGGTCTAGGAAGTCCGTATCAAGCGTGGCCACGAAGCTTCTGCAGCTTTGCCAAATTCCTTTCAGATTTCTCAGGGCAGGCGGGAATCCAAGTTGTGACTTCAGCAAACTAAATGAGACTTTGCTTGACTCAAAGTTGCTTGACTCAAGCTGGTCCTTTATATAGGCTGTGGGGTGTGGCTCCATGACTCAGCACTTATCCAGGCCTGCCCCTCCCTTCCTTCTGCTGATGTCACCACTCAGATCTCCGGAAGCAAGGATCCTCCCACTGTGAATTCTCTTCCGCTGGATCTGCTGCCGGTAATTCCAGCACGTGGCTGGCTCCCTGCTCACACACTGTAGGAGTGCGGTTTGTTTGTTCATTCCTGACATCCTGTCCGGCCATGGGGCCAGGGCTGGGGGCTGGAGGCATGACAGGCCGTTCATCTTCATTATCAGACTCCAAATCTGATAGCAGGCCCAGGAGGAGACAGGAGGGGCCCGGCTGAGGAGAGGAGGGAGGACGAGGCACAACACAGCAAAAACAGGCTCGTGAGCTCCGTTTTCAGCTGGAACAGCCTCTTGCAACCCTCTGCCAGTGAAAACGGCACTCAGCAGAGCCACACACAACTCTCGTGAGCTCCATTTTTGCTGGCAGAGGCACCGTGGACTGGTCCTTTGCTGTTTCCAGGGCAGCCCCAAGGGCGAGAACTAAGTACCACGTGGGTCACATCCAGGGCCCCAGGCCTTGAGTTTGACACCCCTGATTTAGGAAATTTCTCTTTTTGCAGGGCAAGGAATTGCGGGCGGAGTCAAAAGAGGGATTAGCCTAGAATCTCTACATAGCCACAAGCACACTAAGACCAACATCCCCTTGAATTCTGTTGATTCTTACTTTTTGCTTGAGAAGATCACAGGCTGTTTAGCAATAAATCAGCTTAATTAGATCTTCGCTTGTGGACCTGGACTTTCGCGCCTGACGTTTCTTCTGAGAATTGTAGTTCTCTGAAAAAGCTAAAAAAAAAATATCTGACCTCAAAATCTCAGCAGCTCACCAAAGTTCCCAAGATACCTTCACTGAAGCCATGACAAACTGATATCCATTACAGTAAATATGAATCTAATTTGTGAGTTACATTGTCCAGATTGCTGAATGTTTGAGCCAGTGGTGGGTTTCAATTTTTTTTACTACCAGTTCCGTGGGCGTGGCATGGCTTGGTGGGTGTGGCAGGGGAAGGATACTGCAAAATCCCCATTTCCTCCCGATCAGCTGGGACTTGGGAGACAGAGAATAGATGGGGGCGGGCCAGTCAGAATTTTTACTACCGGTTCTCCGAACTACTCAAAATTTCCACTTACCGGTTCTCCAGAACTGGTCAGAATCTGCTGAAACCCACCTTTGGTGCGAGCACTCCGTTTTATGCTTCGCTCCCTGTTGATGTCGATCCACAGTATCTGCAGGATGAGCATCTTCATACATAAAACTACACATTTGTTCTTCCTCTAAGTAGGAATCCCAATAAACAGAAAATCCTTCAGGAAATCAAGATTGTTTAAGTGAAATCAAGGTCTTACATTTTTGTAGCTCGAATGCAAAGCATCGATTCCATGGCTAATCTACCTTAACTTTCACATGCCTTTCCTGAATTTATTTTTCTCTCCTCCTCTCTCTATTTTTCTCTTTCTATTAAATAATCAAGACGATGCTTGTCAGGCGTGAAAGATCAGGTCCACACTTGAAGCTCCAATGAAATGGACAGGAGCAGGAATCGTCTCAAAAGTGAGCGCCTTTGAGTTAGATAAGTTAGATAAGAGTCAAAGGAATTCAGGAGGAATTGGACTTAGTTCGCTTGTGGCTATGTAAGGAGTGTAGGCTGATTCCTCTTTTCTCTCCGCCCCCAGATTCTGCCCTTCTTTCTTGTACAGTGCTGCGGGTATATCTAAAATACATAAAATGTTCAAGAGCAGCACTGGTTTATGGAGATGCATGCAGTGGTGGGATTCAGCCAATTTGAGCCAGTTCAGGTGAACCGATAGTTAAATTGATGGCTGGCCCTGCCCTGCCCCGCCCCTTCTAGGAGTCCCCAAGCACCCCATTTTGGCTCCCAGGAAAGTACAGGGAGGCCTACTAGGTCCAAAACGGGGTGCAGGAGGCCGGCATGTCCTCTTTCCACCCCCCACCCCCCGTGGCCCGTTTTTGTTCCCAGGGGGATGCAGAAGGCCGACTGCTGCCTGTCACACACCATGGCCACGCTCACCCAACCAGTCATTAGGGCAGAGAACCACTTGTTAAATTATTTGAATCCCACCACTGGATGTATGTGTATCAACCGATAAATGTAATAAAACAGTTTGTAATAATCCACTTCTAAGCAGGCAAGGGCCGCTAATGCAGACAGAAATAGAACCAATTCTACTCAACCTTCTTCTTGACAATCAGGAGTCGAACGGGTCATTAAAGGGATAAATTGTCCCACTCTTCAGTTCTGGAGTTTGGATACAATATAATCTCAGATCTGTTCAGAGTTCTTTACTTAGGTTGCTTTCTGAAGACCAATACATTCCAGGGGTGATTGAGCTCATTGAGAAAGTGATTTTAATATCATCTGCTAACAACCGTCTTTGTATTTCAAACGGAAGACCTCTTCAGGTGAAATCCTGTAGATGGTTGGTCAACTATAAGGAAGAAAAATCGTTTTTGCTGCTGTACTTTTCCGTTGATGCAAGAGTAGATGGCTTGTAATTGGGTTGACCTGGTTTAGCTAAGGCTCACTAAAGCATTGGGTTATCAGAAAGGATCTTGTTCAGAGGTGAAATCCAGCAGGTTCTGACAGGTTCTGGAGAACCGCTAGCAGAAATTTTGAGTAGTTCGGCTGGCCCCAGAGTGGAGTGGGAATGGGGATTTTGCAGTATCCTTCCCCTGGAGTGGAGTGGGAATGGAGATTTTACAGTATCCTTCCCCTGCCACACCCACCAAGACACGGCCACCAAGCCACACCACGCCCACCAAGACACGCCCACAGAACCAGTAGTAAAAAAAAATTGGATTTCACCACTGATCTAGGAAGTTCCTGGCTAAATCTCAGGACTTCTTAGAAACTCAGGCATGCATCCAAGAGAATTTACACTTTTTCAGGCCTAAAATCCCACACATAGAATTCTAGGGCTGGAAGGAGCCTCAAGAGGTCTTCTAATCCAGCCCCCTGTTTAAAGCAGGAGACCCTATACCAGTCAAATATTTTTTGAAAGGATCTAAGACAATTCACCATGGCCAATTTTCCACAGCCATCTTGTCCCAGCCATCTCGGTACGATCAAGTCGCCATAGCCATCTCGTCATGACCAACTCACTGCAGCCATTGTTCCACAACCAACTCAACGCAGCCATTGTTCCATGACCAACTCAATGCAGCCATTGTTCCATGACCAACTCACTGCAGCCTGTCCCCCCTTCGCCTCTGTCCAAGTGATGGCTTAATTAGCTGGCACTATCAGCTCTGGCAGCAGAATAGCAAGCGTCTGCCAAGTGTCTCTGTTATCTCCCTCGACGCCGATGAGTCACCCAGGAACAAACTTCAGCTCTTCGTTAATCAGTCGATTTGCCTGCTACGAAGAGGCACAGCAGCTCTTGCTACCTTTATATCGTGTGGGGTGTGGCTCCATGACTCAGCACTTCCTAGGCCTGTCCCACCCCTGCTTCTTTTGTTCCCTCTTCTCCTGCCTACGAAACCTAGGGTCCAACCAAGCCTGATTGCCATCAGCTGGGTGTGAAGGCATGGCCTGGGGGGGGAAAGAGTCAGGGGAAGGAGGCCTCATTATCTCTTCCACCTGGCCTGCTTCTGGCTCCTGAGGTAAGTCCTGACGGCCTTTCCCCTTCACTTTCCAAGTCACTTTCTGGCAGGAGACCTGGCTCCAAGTCACTTTCTGGCAGGAGGCCCAGCTCCAAGTCACTTTCTGGCAGGAGGCTCGGCTCGAGGGGGGAGGCACAGACACAACACAGCCATTGTTCCATGACCAACTCACCGCAGGCATTGTTCCATGACCAACTCAATGCAGCCATTGTTCCATGACCAGCTCACCGCAGCCATTGTTCCATGACCAGCTCACCGCAACCATTGTTCCATGACCAACTCAACGCAGCCATTGTTCCATGACCAGCTCACCGCAGCCATTATTCCATGACCAACTCACCACAGCCATTGTTCCATGACCAGCTCACCGCAGCCATTGTTCCATGACCAACTCAACGCAGCCATTGTTCCATGGCCAGCTCACCACAGCCATTGTTCCATGACCAGCTAACCGCAGCCATTGTTCCATGACCAACTCACCGCAGCCATTGTTCCATGACCAGCTCACTGCAGCCATTGTTCCATGACCAACTCACCGCAGCCATTGTTCCATGACCAACTCACCACAGCCATTATTCCATGACCAACTCACCGCAGCCATTGTTCCATGACCAACTCACCACAGCCATTATTCCATGACCAACTCACCGCAGCCATTGTTCTATGACCAACTCACCGCAGCCATTATTCCATGACCAACTCACGGCAGCCATTGTTCCATGACCAACTCACCACAGCCATTGTTCCATGACCAACTCACCGCAGCCATTGTTCCATGACCAACTCACCACAGCCATTATTCCATGACCAACTCACCGCAGCCATTGTTCCATGACCAACTCACCACAGCCATTATTCCATGACCAACTCACCGCAGCCATTGTTCTATGACCAACTCACCGCAGCCATTATTCCATGACCAACTCACCACAGCCATTGTTCCATGACCAACTCACCGCAGCCATTATTCCATGACCAACTCACCGCAGCCATTGTTCCACGGCCAACCTGCAGTTGCCATCTTTCTGTAACCAACTTGCCCCAGGACAAGCTCACCATGGACAATTCCATGTGTGATAACTCAAGATGATTAGTGTTATTCACTACTGTTCCTTCAACATTTCCATTTTTGACAATGGAAATAAGGTCAAAAAAACACAGGCAGCGGAAGGTCCGGAGGTCAGGGAGTTGATGAAGCCCCAGAGGCAGCTCGTTCCAGAGGGCGGGAGCCCCCACAGAGAAGGCCCTCCCCCTAGAGGTCGCCAGCCGACATTGTTTGGTTGATGATATCAGGAGGAGGCCCTCTCTGTATGGTGAGTTGGCCTTGGCAAGCTGCCTCACAGTGAGTTGGGCACTATAAGACCATAGCAAGATGGCCAAGGTTGGTTGGCCACGATGAAATGGCTCATAACCTGTTGGTTGGCCACGATGAAATAACCTGTGGCAATTTGGCCATCACGAGTTGTCCCCTTCTGTTTTTGAAAACCTCCAATGATGGAGCACCCATAGCTCAAGGAAGGACGCTCTTCCATTGATTAATTGTCTCACCACCAGGAAATTTCTCCTTAGTTCTAGGTTGCTTGTCTCCTTAACAAGGGTCCACCCATGACTTCTTGACCAAAGCACTTGACCGGTGCTTTGGGGAATAAGTCAACTGCCCCACAAGTACTGGAAGAACATCATCACGTCCTCCCTAATCCATCTCTTCAATAGGCTGGACGTACTTTGCTTAGTGAAACTACTCATTCCTTCACCTGCCCATCCAAGTTTCTTGTTTTATGTTTCGAAGTCCTTCAAGTTATCAGACCTGAGGAAGTGGGGAGAGAGCTGAGGAGGAAATAACAGCATGGGAGAGTTGCCATGGATACTTTCCATCATTAGGAGTTTGTGCAAAACCATGTGTCCCCCCCCCGCCCGCTGATGGTTGCCATGGAGACAATATTTCAGAAAAGGAAACAGATGGGGCAGGAAAAGTAGTGTACACACCCTAGATTCAAAGTTGAATTTTTCTATGGGAAATTGACTCGAAATGTTCAATTTTCTTCTTAGGTACAATAAACTATGGTGCGTGCACACCAGACATTCATATTCTAACACAGGTAGTCCTCAACGTACGACCACCATGGAGAACCAGAATTTAGGTTGCTAAGCGAGAAATTGGTTCAGTGAGTTTTGCCCCGTTTCCCGACTTTTCTTGCCACGTTTGAGAAGCGAATCGCTGCAGTGGTTAACTGAGGAACACGGTTGGTAAGCCAATCTGGCTTCCCCATTGACTTGGCTTGCCAGAAGGTCACGGAAGGTGGTCACGGGACAGGGATACCGTCGTAAATATGGGTCCGTCAGGTCTCCGAATGTAAATTACATGGCCATGGGGGTGATGCAATGGTCATAAGGGTGAAAAATAGAAGAGAATAACAAGAGTTGGAACGGACCTTGGAGCAGTCCCCTGCTTAGGCGGAAAACCCTACACCACTTCAGACAAATGGTTATCCAATCTTGGCTGCATTGAGAACACTTATCTTAATATTGCTCATTTATCTTACAGTGGACTAATCACTTATATCAGCTTGCCGTCAGAAGTTTTGGGTACTCCATCCTTGGAGGTTTTTAAGAAGAGACTGAACAGCCACTTGTCCGAAACGGTATAGGGTCGCGTGCTTGAACAGGGGGTTGGACTAGAAGACCTCCATGGTCCCTTCCAGCTCTGTTCTGATTGGTCGATCTTGAGAGCAGTTTTCTTAATACGGCTCACGTATCCTGAATTATACGCACCCTGCTTAAAAATAAATATTTCTTCCTTTGGAGTTTTATTTATTTATTTTATTTATTTATTTTGTCACAACAATATATGTAACTATCACACAGAAAGGTTATATAGTATATAAAGGTATAAGCATATATATATATATATATATATAGGAAGAAGAAAAGAAAAACAATAGGACAGGAACGGTAGGCACGTTTGTGCGCTTATGCACGCCCCTTATGGTCCTCTTAGGAATGGGGTGAGGTCAATAGTAGAAAGTTTTTGGTTAAAGCTTTTAGGATTATGAGAAGAGACCACAGAGTCAGGTAAAGTATTCCAAGCACTGATGATTCTGTTACAGAAGTCATATTTTCTGCAATCTAGATTAAAGCGGTTGACATTAAGTTTAAATCTATTGGTTGCCCTTGTATTATTGCAATTAAAGCTGAAGTAGTCTTTGACAGGAAGGACATTACAATAGATGATTCTATGAGTTAAACTTAGGTCTTGTCGAAGGCGACGGAATTCCAAGTTTTCCAGGATTTCAAGTCTAGTGGGATAAGATATTTTGTTGTTTACAGAGGAATGGAGTTGCGCATATCGTTCCTGAAGGATTTTGTGGGGTTTTTTTGCCTAAAGCAGAAGGGTGGCGAATAAATTCAATAAACACATATTAAACCAGGGGTGTCAAATTCAATTTCATTGAGGGCCGCATCAGGGTTGTGTTTGAACTCGGAGGGCCGGGGTGTGTGTGTGTGTGTGTGTGTGTGTGTGTGTGTGTGTGTGTGATGTGTGTAGTGGGCTGCAGTAGGCAAGAACCAGACCAGTATAGCTGCAACGGTGTTTATTGACGCAAAAATGGAACTGCAGGCAAATGCCTGTTATTTATACTCTAGGCCCATGATGGCGAACCTATGGCATGTGTGCCACACGTGGCACACTGAGCCATATCGGTGGGCACGAGAGTGTTGCCCTAGCTCAGCTCCAGTGCGCATGTGCATGCTGGCCAGCTGAGTTTTAGGCCTTCCGGTTCCACCGGAAGTCGGGAAACAGGCCGTTTTTGACCTCTGGAGGGCCTCCAGGGGGATGAGGAAGGCTGTTTTCACCCTCCCCAGGCTCCAGAGCCTTTCTAGGAGCCTGGGGAGGGCAAAAAAAACGGGCCTACCAGACCCACCGTGCCATTGCGTGCCAAAAGCGGGAGGCAGTGTCGGGGGGTCTCACGTGCGCATGAGTGGGAAGGCAAGGTGTGTTGAATTATGGATGTGGGCACACGCGCCTGTGACTCCCCCCACACTCCCCACGCTTTTGGCACGCAACGGCGAAAAGGTTAGCCATCCACTGCTCTAGGCCCACAGGGCCTTAAACCAATCCTAAAACTAGAAAAAGCCCACCCAAATAAAAACATTCTAAGTTTCCCTCCAAAACAGTTGGGGTCGTCTAAAGGTTAGCTTCACTTTAACACAACTACATGGCTAGGGTGGGCAGAGTATTGCTAGAGGCCGGGGAGGCCAAAAACGGGTCGCGGAGGGGCAGGGCACACGCAGCTCCCCTCCGGCCCGTTTTGGCCAGCCGAGGCCCCACGGGCCGGATTTAAGCACCCTGCAGGCTAGATCCAACCCACGGACCTTGAGTTTGACACCCCTGTATTAAATACATAAAACCCGCCGAGTTCATTTTATTGAGAGCCTGTTTTATGCGATTTATTTATTTATTTATTTATTTATTTATTTATTTATTTATTTATTTAATCGTATTTATATACCGCCCTATCTCCCAAGGGACTCAGGGCGGTTTACAGGCATTAAAACAAATAAATACAATATAGATACAATATAGATACAATATAAAAACATTTAAAAAACTTATTCTAACGCCCGTCAAATTAAAAGTTAAAAATATAAAAATAAAACCCAGTTTAAAACCTAAAATTTAAAAACTAGCTCAGTCCTGCACAATTAAATAGGTATGTTTTAAGCCCATGGAAGGTCCGTAGGTCCGAGAGCTGACGAAGTCCGGGGGGTAGATCGTTCCAGAGGGTGGGAGCCCCCACAGAGAAGGCCCTTCCCCTGGGCGTCGCCAGACGACATTGCCTCGCTGACGGCACCCTGAGGAGACCCTCTCTGTGAGAGCGCACGGGACGGTGGGAGGTATGATTGTCTAAACCCTGGCACTGATCTTTCCTTCTTTTCTTTCTTTTCTTTCTTTTCTTTTTTTTCTCTTCCTTTTTCCTTTTTTTTTTTTCCCCCCTTGTGTTTTCGTTGCTTTA
The DNA here is from genome assembly GCF_028640845.1 of Ahaetulla prasina. Taxonomy (NCBI): domain Eukaryota; kingdom Metazoa; phylum Chordata; class Lepidosauria; order Squamata; family Colubridae; genus Ahaetulla; species Ahaetulla prasina. The sequence continues at coordinate 87,714,771 of NC_080546.1, forward strand.
AAGATGGAAGCCTCCTGCAACCCTGTCAGTGAGAGCAAATGGCAGGAGATATCAGAAGAAATTAAGGTGATGTTTAAGACAGCCGTGAAGATACTGTATGAAAAGGGGAAAATGAGACACAGTCAAGCAAAACGCTATCTTTCCTCTGGTAAACATTGAAATCCAGGCACACAGTGCGTAGACGAGATATTTAGCTGAGATAGGATAGCACCCGATCAGGGAAGTATGGTGCAAAAAAAAAAAAAAAAGTTCCTTTCATCTGAATCGTAGCCACTAAATAATGGTGTGCGATTCTCCATCGCAGGAATCATTGTTCCTAAATTATGTCTCTTCACCCCACTCCGGAAATGATGAAGAGATAGAAAAGGCACTGTAGAGGTAGTCCTCGACTTACGACCACAATAGAAGCCATCCCCATGGTGCTTTTTATATATATATATATATATTTTTACAAGAGGCCACTGGACTTTCTAGTTTTTCTTTGAAGAGGTTTCGCTTCTTATCCCAAGAAGCTTCCTCAGTTCTGATGACAGCCTCAGTTCTGATGAGGGCTGAGTTGGGCGTTTGTTAAAGTGAGTTTTTCCCCGTCGTGCGACTTTCCCTGCCACCGTTGCTAAGCGAACCACTGCATGTTGTGTCTGCGCCCCCTGAGCCGGGGCCCCTGCCAGAAAGTGACTTGGAAAGTGAGGGGGAAGGGCCATCAGGACTTACCTCGGGAGCACCGGCTTCCCTGGCTCAGCTCCAGGAGCCAGAGGCAGGCCAGATGGAGGAGATAACGAGGCCTCCGTCCCCTGACTCTTTCCCCACCAGGCCACGCCTCCAGACCCAGCTGATGGCAATCAGGCCTGGCTGGACCCTAGATTTTGTAGGCAGGAGTGGCAGGAACAACAGAAGCAGGGGTGGGGCAGGCTTAGGAAGTGCTGAGTCATGGAGCCACACTCCACAGGATATAAAACCAGCGAGGGCTGCTATGCCTCTTCGTAGCAGGCAAATCAACTGCTTAACTAGAGCTGAAGTACTGTTTGTTCCTGGGTGACTCATCGGCATCAAGGGAGATAACAAAGTCATTTGGCAGACACGCGAGGGGGGACAGAACACTGCAGTTGTTAAGCTGCTAACATGGTGGTTGAGTGAATCGGGCTTCCCCATTGATTTCGCTTGTCGGAAGGTCACTGAAGGTCAATCACGTGACACACACACACACGGACATAAACACAAATCAGTCGCCAAGCATTTGAGTTTTGATCACGTGACCATGGAAATGTTGCAACGGTCGTAAGCAGAGGTGGTATTCAGCCGGTTTGGACTGGTTCAAGTGAACCGGTAGCGGAAATTTTATCTAGTTCGCCGAACCGGCAAAGTGTGACGAACGATCATAAGTCACTTTCTCCCGTGCTGTTTGAACGGTCGCTAAATGAACGGTTGTAAGTCGAGGACTACCTGTATAGAGCATAACTAGCTTTATCTTCCTGGCCCCAAGAATAGAATGTGGGAAAACAATTAGAGAAGCTTAATAGAGTTTGATACGGCCTAAATGTCTATGGAGATTCTGAGTCATCCAGGTCATGGTTGTCTCAAAGGTGCTTTTTCTATAGGCAACTGGACTTCCTTGCTATTCTTTGAAGACGTTTTGCTTCCCATCCAAGGAGCTTCTTCAGCTCTGTACTGTATAGCTAAATGTCTATGGAGATTCTCAGTCATCCAGGTCATGGTTGTCCCAAAGGTGCTTTTTCAAGAGGCAACTTCCTGGTTTTTCTCTGAAGACTTCTCATCCAAGAAGCTTCTTCAGCTGTCATCTATCTCCAATCTAGTCCTTTCAGCAGTTCCAAGGAGGCGCCACACTCATTTGCACTACTCAGGTGACCCTGAGGACACGGATTAAACCTCCAGATGGCCTCAATGACTTGCTAAAAAGAATGCAAATGACCAGTTTGTCTGCAAGGAATATAAATCCTTCCGTTCTCCACCATCCGGATAGAGCTGAAGATGCATCTTGGATGAGAAGAGAAACATCTTCAAAGAAAAACTAAAAAAGTCCAGTTGCCTCTTGAAAAAGCACCTTTGGGACAACCATGACCTGGATGATGGAGAATCTCCATAGACATTTAAGATGGATGGACAGCAGCTCCCAGAATTCCCCCCCAATGAATCTAAAGAACTTTAAAATGGGTGGACTTCAACTCCCAGAATATCCCCAACCAATCTCAGGAACTTTAAGGCGGGCGGACTTCAACTCCCAGAATTCCCCCAACCAATCTCAGGAACTTTAAGGCGGGCGGACTTCAACTCCCAGAATTCCCCCAACCAATCTCAGGAACTTTAAGGCGGGCGGACTTCAACTCCCAGAATTCCCCCAACCAATCTCAGGAACTTTAAGGCGGGCGGACTTCAACTCCCAGAATTCCCCCAACCAATCTCAGGAACTTTAAAGTGGGTGGACTTCAACTCCAAGAATTCCCCCAACCAATCTCAGGAACTTTAAGGCGGGTGGACTTCAACTCCCAGAATTCCCCCAACCAATCTCAGGAACTTTAAGGTAGGTGGACTTCAACTCCCAGAATTCCCCAACCAATCTCAGGAACTTCCCCACCATCTGGTCAGAGCTGAAAAAGCTTCTTGGATGAGAAGCGAAACGTCTTCAAAGAAAAACCAAGAAAGTCTAGTTGCCTTTTGAAAAAAAAAAACACCCTTGATGCGGCCTAGTAAAATTGGATTCCGTGCACAGCAGATTTCACTTTATTCTCCACAATCTTGATGTTCTCTTTTTTCCCTCTCTCTCTCTCTCTTCTTCTTCTTCTCAGCTATCGAAGACGAATTCGATTTTGCCTTAGGAAAACAAACCCCAGCTTTCTTAAAGAAGTGCGTCTGCTATATCCGGAAGATTGCTAACATCGAACGTTTTGTGAAGTCTCCCGAGATGGAGAAATACATGGACGTGCTTTGCGGAGGCGGGAAGTTTCTGAGGGATCCAGAAGCGCTTGAGAAACTCATCCGACTCAGGGACGAATTTGTACCTACCATTGTGGCTTCGTCCAACTTGAGAGTCTACACTTCCGTCACCCATTGTGACATCAAGTACGGTTACACCCAAGAGGTGGAGAGCCACTACATCGAAGGTCTCGGCAAACAGTTCTACGAAGACATGATCGACATCATCCAAGCAACAGTCCAACAGAATTTCGACATAGAGACGGACTGGATTTATGACGAGATCCTGCAACACACCTCTCTGTGTAGAACCTACTCTTCCTTCTACGAATATAGATGTGAGGCCAGAACTATCATGCGGAAATACCTCCTGCCGAAGAAAATGGGCCACATTAATCCTCTGATCGTCTATGGAGGGCCGTGTACCGGAAAAACATTTTTATTAGCAGAGGTGGCAAGGAAGGTAAAAGCCAACAACCATCCTGTGATTATTATTTTTTTCCGCCTGCTGGGGAAAACTAGCATCTTGTATAAAATATAAAATGTATAAAATGCTAGTTTTGCACTTGTTTTCCTTGAAATGATTATGAAATATATAATATGAAAACGACGTATCCTAAGTGGGTGTGTTCGGGCCACAAAAAATAGCTGTTTTATGTATTCACTCTAAATTTTGGTGAATTTGGCCACGTGACCACGGAAACAGCACTGGCTCAATGACCTGATCAAAAGGACCTGGGGACACTGCGACCCTCATAAATGTGAGTCAGTTTGTCAACATCCAAACGTAAATCACATGACCATGGGGATGCTTCAAGGGTCGTAAGTGTGAAACATGGTTATAGGTCACTTTTTTTGGTGCCATTGTAACAGTGTTTGTGTCTGCTGCACTCCCCGAGCCGGGCCTCCTGGCTGAGAGTGACTCAGAGAGTGAGGGGGAAGAGCCGACAGGGCTTCCCTCTGCAGAATCTTCCTCTCTGGCTCCGCTCCAGGTCCCAGAGGCAGGCCAGGTGGAGGAGGAGGAGATGACGAGGCCTCTTTCCCCCAACCCTTCCTCCTCCTCCCTGGCAGAGCTCCAAGAGCCAGCTGAGGAGAATCAATTGTGTTTAGATGCAAGGCAGCGATGCCGAGTGATGCGTGCGCAGCAAAAGGAAAGAATTACGCAGGTCTGAGGAGAACTTGGCAGGCAATCACAGGTTCGTTGCCAGAACTGTTATCTGTTGTCGGAGTAAATTGCTGGCAAAGATAGTCAGCTCGCGTGTCTTTTTGACTGTGGTTGGGAGGGGACAAAACAAACGGTCATTAAATGAACTGTTATAAATCAAGGGCTACCGTATTTATCGTGTGTTGTGGCCTGCCGGCCACCAGCCCCTCCAGCAGCCAAATCAGAGGAGGAGGAGGCGTGGGAGTCAGGGTCAGCATCGAGGCAACCTTAAAGCTCCGAGGGGGAAGAGAGAATGGCGCTGGCAGAGAGTCAGAGGCGGAGCCTGAGCCATCTGTCAGCCCTCAGAGGGAGAGTCCACAGCCCCCAGGTCTGGAAGTAGCTGATGAGGAAAAGGAAGAACAGCTGTGTCCAGTGCCTGATGCACGGATGCACAGAAAGCAGAGGAGAGGAGAGCAGTGGAAATATATGGGCTGATCCTTGGGAAGGAAGAGCCACCGCTGTTAGTCAAGCCCCACCCTAGCTCTGGGGATAAAAGGCAGGGGGCAGAGATGAATAGATGTGGCAGACAACTATTCACCTTCCTACTGGACAAACTTGTCAGCCTGGAAAAGAAATTTTTTGCCAGGGCTGCTGGCACTCCTAATCAAGGAATCTTTTGAGTTCGCTTCAGAGAGTTTGTCGCAGTGGTGAAATCCAATTTTTTTTACTACCGGTTCTGTGGGCGTGGCTTGGTGGGCATGGCAGGGGAAGGATACTTCAATATCTCCATTCCCTCCCCACTCCAGGGGAAGGATATTGCAAAATCTCCATTTCCACCCCACTCTGGGACCAGCCAGAAGTGATATTTGCCGGTTCTCTGAACTGCTCAGAATTTCCGCTACCAGTTCCCCAGAACCTGTTAGAACCTGCTGGATTTCACCCCTGATTTGTCATGTTTTGAGACCTGGGTCAAAACACCGTGTTTCTTGCTTGTGTTTCTGGATGAGGTCTACTAATTTCAACAATTAACCTCTTTGTACTTCTGTGTTTGCAGGCTTATGCTTGGCTGAAGGAAGAGATGGGACCAGAATCGGATCCTGTGGTGATCATCAGATTTATAGGATCTACAGAGATGAGCTCAGACCTGAGGACTCTGCTTCGAAGTATTTGTGAACAGATAGCGGTCAACTATCGATGCCTCGTGCAAAGCTACCCAAAAAAGACCCACGATCTCCGAGACTTGCTCATTAACCTTTTGAACGAGTCTTCTTTTCATCGGCCCCTGGTTTTAATCTTTGACGCTCTGGAACAGCTGGCTGATCACGAGGACGCGAGGAAATTATGGTGGCTCCCGGTTCACCTGCCTCGTTCGGTGCGAATTATCTTGTCCACGCTACCGAACAAACACGGCATCCTGCAAAAACTGAAGAGCCTTATCCGCGAGGAAGACAGCTACGTCGAGTTGACCACGAGGGACAGAAAGACGTGCAGTCAAGTCCTCAAGCAACAGTTGCTCCAAGTGAAGAGAAAAGTCACGTCGGGCCAACAGATCTATGTCAACGAAGCTTTCTCTAAATGCACTCTGCCGATGTTTGTAAACTTAACCTTCCGAGAAGTTCGAAGTTGGAGATCTCACAAGGATGTCGATGGGTCTTCCCTCTGCGTCACTGTTCATGACGGCATAGAGCAGATGTTCTGGTCTCTGCAGAACGTCTGTGGACCGAGACTTTTATCCCGAGCCCTTGGCTATATCACAATGTCAAAAGCTGGCTTGAGTGAAATGGAATTGGAAGACATTCTAGCGCTCGATAACAGCATCATGCTCGAACTAAGTCAACGCATCAGAAGCCTCAATCCGTTGAGAGTACCTTACGTCTACATCGCAAAACTAAAAGAAGGGTTAACGGGATACCTGATAGAAAGACAAGTGAAGAACGTAACGCTTTTAGTCTGGGCTAATCGACATCTACAGCTGATTGCCCAGAAGATTTACCTTCACAGGGAAGAAGATGTGCATGAAATGCACGCTGTTATTGCGGAGTATTTTTTAGGGGTTTGGTCCGGAGGCCGAAGGAAATCTCTTTACGGCGAAGATCAATATCTGAACGGCTGCCTGGACAGTGACTGCAGGAGTATGAACAACGAAGATAGGCACATGATGGACCTCATGAATTTCGACAGGCAGTCTCCCGAACAGCCTTGGGTCTTCCAGTGTAATCCTTTGGAACCCGACATTTTTTTCATTAACCACCGGAAAATGACCGAGCTTTTGCACCACCTGACCAAGTGCGGGAAATCCGATGACATTTTATACGGCGTCATCATGAACTTCAGCTGGCTCTATACCATGATCAAAATTGGACAGTTCGACAAAGCCCTTTCGGATGTGGAGCTGGCCTACAACTACTCGCAGGAAAAAGAGCTGAAGTTTCTAGCAACCACCCTACGGGCCATCAAATACAAAGTCATAAAATACCCAGGGACCCTCTCGGCTGAATTACAACAGAGGCTACTCCCGGTAGTCAGTTCCTTGCCCAAACTGAGACAGCTGCTTCTAGAGTGCGACAAAGATGGCCCTAAGTATTGTTCTATTGTTCCACTTCATTCTTCTATGGATGTCACTTATAGTCCTGAAAGGCTACCTCTGTCCTCCAGCTGCTCTCAAGTAACCGAAATCCTACCTACCTTCAACCCAAGTATAGTTATTGTTGCTCTAGAAAATGGGTCCATCAGTACCTGGGATATCGAGACTCGCCAACTCCTCAGGCAAATTACAACCGCTCAGTCGGTTATTTTGGGCATGAAACTGACGAGCGATGAAAAATACCTTGTGGTGGCCACCACCAAAAACACGCTCTTGATTTATGACAATCTAAACTCTTGTCTTCTCTCCGAGGTGGAAATTAAAGGATCAAAGCATAGCGGAATTGGAGTGAGTTCAAGTTTCATAAATGGGTTTGCCCTCTCTGTAAACCATGTGCTCTCATGGTTGGAAGCTAGTAAGGACATCACGGTGATCGATTTACTGTACGGATGGCCACTTCATCAGTTCCACTGTTGGTATGAAGTCACCTGCGTCCAGTGTTCAGGAGATGGGATGTACGCTTTCTGTGGACAGCATCTGAACACGGCATCGATATTTCATTTGGGCAGCGGTGACAAGCTGGCCACGGTGACCTCTGAATTCTCGGGAGGGTTTGTCAAGTTTCTTCTCGTCTTAGATGCCGCTCAGGAGATGGTCATGGTGGACAGCGAAGGGGCTCTTTCTATTTGGAACACAGAGGAAATTGCCCACCCTCAATTAATGGATGACTTTGATTGCAGGAGGGGGGATAGCGAATTTGTCAGCCTTGAACTTGCTGAAGACCAAAGCGCCATTCTAATCTGCAAGTCCCTCGGGATTGACCTCCTGGACACGAGCATGTGGAAAGTCGCGGAAAAGTTTAGAGCGAAAAGGAATGAGCGCTTCATCTCGGCCGCATTATCCAAGAACGGAGATTGCATCATTGCATCTATTGAAAATACCTCTGCCATTTTCGTTTGGAAAAGAGATACTGGGCAGTGCATGGCGACCTTACAAGAAATCTCAGGAAACATTGTCCGATTGATGAAGTCAAACCATCACAACATGTTGCTCTCCCTGTCCACCAGCGGGGTCCTTTCGGTCTGGGACATCGACATTATCACTGCAATGTCCAACATTGACAAAACAGGCAAGCCGATCCAAAGACTGGTTTTGCCCGCCAAGGGGGAAGCGATTTACACCCTGGATGGATCCGAAGCTATCCATAAATGGAACTTCAACACAGGATTCATTGAAGCAATATTTAAGCACGAAAGCTTGGTTGAAAACTGTGTCCTGACTTCCAACGGGAAATTGATGATTACGTCTGATGACAAATGCAGCCAGTATGTGTGGCAAACGGGTTCTGGCGAAAATCTCTTCCGCATCAACGGGCAAAGAATATGCCAACTGTTGATAACCCACAACGACCAGTTTGTGGTCTCCCTCTGTGAGCAAAACGCATCCAGGGTTTGGAGGCTGTCTACCGGACACCGCGTGTGCAACATTCTTGTGTCCTTGCAGAATGCGTTTATCACCACTGCAAACACCTTTGTAGTTGGCATGACCAAGAACAAAGTCTTAGTGGTCAGCCTGTGGACCGGTAGCATAACCAAGAAGTTTTCTTGTGATGATGGCATCACCATTGTGGATCTCAAACTCATCCCAGACTGCCCGGATATCGTTGTCTTTATAACATCTGCTGAAATCGTGAACATCTACAGTCTTACCGAGGAAGTCATCTCTAGACGTTTACAGCTGCCTAATAGTTTCTTGAAAACGTTAGAGGATTTCGAAATATCGCCCAATGGAAAACTGGGGATTCTTTCCCGTGGGGATGAGAACATCAACATCCTGGACCTTCACAGCGGCAAACTTCGAGTGGTCCACGCGTCGGGCATCATCTGGCGGCAGAAGCTGTCTCAGGACGGACGCTACCTGGTGTACATTTGTTTTCGCAGCGGGGAAGATGATGAGGATAACAGCGCCATCTCCATCTTAATTGTCATGAGGTTGGCAGATGGCAAAAACATCGGGGCATGCTCGCTTTACAAAACCCCCACTTTCCTAACTCTTTCCCAGAGGCACCTCAACATCATCGTGGGCTTCGACGACGGAAGCATCGCCACGTACACCGTGGTGGATCGCGTGGATGCCGCCCTGAAAATCAAAATCGCGACTTCCAACAGCCGGCAGATTTTCAGCAACGCCGCTCAGATGATGAAGCCAAAGTGTCACCATTACAGCTTCAAGGCGACCGCGGACTGCATCTGGAGAGAATCGACGGAGGTGTTTGCGCGAGACAGTCCCATCACGGTGGTGGATGCCGAAACCAGCGACGCCACTCCCACCAAAAAACACAACTATTGCTACGACAAAGTGTGTTCCGCCATAGACTGCAGAGTATTTACCGCTGGCAACTGACCGTCAAAGATGGAGTTTTTTGCACGGCAGATATCGCGTTTGTATTGGGGGCCGAAGCCCACTTTTAAAAGGGCCGATTTAAAAAGGAACCTCATTCACGAGGCAAAGAGAAAATATCCGAAGGCGAGGCTTGATTCTCAGTCTTTCAAGCAATATCGTCCGATGTATTTTGCCATTTGTGTTTTTGTTTTGTTTTTTAAATGGGATAGGGAAGAAGGCTTTTCAATAAGCAACGACGCTATATTTCATATTGGAATAGGGCAGGTCAAGAATTTTTTTAAAAAAACAACAAAAAACAAAAAAAATCCAGCTGACCGGAAGCAATTTTGAATTGATGCCACTTGCAAAAAAAAAAATAGTTTTTTTCTTTCTTTCTGATGGTGCAACCAGATGTTATATGTCACCTGAAAGAGTTTGATGCATTCCATAAATGTTTGAAATAGCAGCTGTTAGAACCCTCTCACACACAAACACACACACACACAAACACATACAAAAGAATTGTTTTTAAAAAATGACAGCAAAGGTATTTTTCAGCCAGTGAATAGCATTAATTCCCCCAGATTTTCAGTCACAGCCATCCTTTCGTGTAAATCTTTTGTCACGAAACTTGGTGGTCTTATAGCGCTGATTCATTCTGCTTGGTTTTTCCTCTACTCTACCTGGTTCAGGTACAGTAGCAGGTGAAGTAATCTAAAAGTCGCCACATAAAGAGGGAAGACGTTGTCTTCGAATTAAAAAAAAAAATAATATCCCAAATTGGAAGCGTTTCAAACCTCGCCGAAAAGTTTTCTATTGCAAAAATACAAATTTTTTATACAATTGCTTATTTAGATCCTGTAAAGCAAAGGGTGTAGAAGATGGCTGGCTGGGGGGGATTCTGGGAATTGAAGTTCACAAGTTGCCAAGATGGATAGCTATTTGTCTGAAATGGTGTAGGGTTTCCTGCCTCGGCAGGGGGTTGGACTAGAAGATCTCGATGGTCCCTTCCAACTCTGTTATTACGTTATGTTATGTTAAGACTGCACACTCCTGCATTACGGGATCTAAGATGGCTGACTGAGGGATTCTGGGAGTTGACTTCCACAGGCCTTAAAGTTGCCAAGGTTGGACCCCATGGTAAAGAAAGCCGTTCGGTTGGGATTTTTTTTTTATTTATTTACATTTATATCCCGCCCTTCTCCGAAGACTCAGGGCGGCTTACAGTGTATAAGGCAATAGTCTCATTCTATTTGTATATTTACAAAGTCAACTTATTGCCCCCCCAACAATCTGGGTCCTCATTTTACCTACCTTATAAAGGATGGAAGGCTGAGTCAACCTCGGGCCGGGCTTGAACCTGAAGTAATTGCAGGCTGCTGTGTTCTAATAACAGGCTTCTTACAGCCTGAGCTATTTACCTGAGCTATTTACCCAGCCCATTTTGTGTTTCCCAATGTCTTTCAGTACAGTGCTTAAGGCAGGGGTGTCAAACTCAAGGCCTGGGGGCTGGAGCTGGCCCGCCGGGTGCTTAGATCCAGCCCATGAAGCCGCCCTGGAAACAGTGAAAGACTGGGCTGCAGTGCCTCTGCCAGTGAAAACGGAGCTAGGGAAGGCTGCGTGTGGCCCTCCCGGGCTCCGTTTTTGCTGGCAGAAGGTTGCAGGAGGCCATCGCAGCCAAAAACTGAGCTTGTGAGGGCCATGGGCAGAACTCCCAAGCTCCATTTTCACTAACAGAGGGCTGCAGGAGGTCATCGCAGCCAAAAACGGAGCTCGGGAGCCCGCTTCCACTGGCAGAGCCCTCAGGCCAGCACAGGCGCCCCCGATATGAGTGACCCCACACACACCCTTCCTCCCTGCCCTCCCAGCCTGAGGTCACACACACTCCTGATGCGGCCCTCAATGAAACCAAGTTTGACATCCCTTATTTAAGAGATAACATTTTTCCATGAGAAAGGGCATTAGGAACCGTCCACCTTGTTCCGTTCTCTCTTTTTACGTCAAAAAAAAACCACGCTTAGGATCTGTTGTGTGTTCTAAGAAAGTCCGGCTGATTCTAATCCTTGCGGGAGTCAGAATTGGGAAGGGTTCGCGCATCCTTCCCGACGAATGTAGTGTCTGCCTTATTGTCATTCCTGTTCTTTCCTGCGCGAAACACAGACGCGATGACCAAATTACTCGGGGATACCAGTGACATGCTCGCATATGTGCTGAAAAACAAGCAAACAACAACAACAACAACAACAACAACAACAAATCTGGCTGCCTAAAGGGTTCTTTACTGTTACACTTTGTAATAAATTTCTTACTTTCTCTGTACAATCTCTTACTCTTCACTTCCTGCTTTGGGCTGGCCTTTTATAAGATTTTATGGTGTTTCGGAAAAATAGGGATGTAATTCTGATGTTTCGTTTTTAAAGCTCGCCTCCTCCTGTTCTCCTACCCTTCGTCTTTTCTAACCCAGTGCTCTCTCCAGAGAGGCGATGGGATTTGTAGTCCAAAGGTATCTAGAAAGCCCTCCATGAACTGGACACGCGCAGCTCAATTAAGATAAGTTTCAGATGGAGGAACCCTCCTATTAATTACAGAAAGTATAAAATATTTCTAAAGGTATCTCAAGTGTGAACAGCTTATATGTATAGGCCGGTCTTTCTTTTTAAAATAAAGGCCACTGGGTCCCATCCCAGCTCGTGTGCATTTTATAACAGAAATAGATAAAACATGTGCCTGTTCCAGTTTTATTAGCCAATATTTGAGGTCTCCCAAGTATTCTATTTGTAAAATCCCCTGATTTGCACAGGAGGTTGAGCTTACACTTAATCACGGAGGAAATTTGCACATCATTTGCAGGAGGGACAATCTCCTTTTTGAAATCAACACTTTATATACAGCCTCCTGGGAGAGTGATGCGGTGGCTTAGAGTTACAGCTCTTGTCTCAGAGTCAGGAGGCTGTGAGTTCCATCCTAGGTAGCGGCAGATATTTCTCTCTCTGGGCACAACGAGAAAATAATCTGCTGAACGAAACACCGCATTGGCGACAGGAAGGGCATCCGGCCATGAAACCACTCTGCTAGTTCCGTTCAGTCGCCCTGACTCCACCCCTCAAGGGATTATGGGGTCATTAAAAGAAGATGATATATACAGCCTCCTGGGAGCCATTACGTCTTGAATTCTCAAACGACACGACGCCAACTATGTACGTCCAAGGGTGAAGATGTTGCTTTAGAATATTTGTGGGGTGTTTGGACTATTATGGAAACAGCTGCCTAATTAAATTGAAATTTGCAGAGGAGAAATTGGATATTAGGGCAGGCATGCCAGTTGACCAAATGCATTTGCGTTTTAGTTTAATTGAGTTGTAGAGGGCATTTCCTTACAGGATTTTCCCCCCCTCATCCAACGTTTCAAAGTCATTCATCAGCTTGGTTCAGTTAGTCCTTGACTTACAACCACAATTGTGGCCCGCATTTCTGTGGCCAAGTCAGACAGGGGTTACGTGACTCTCATTTTACGACTTTGCTTGCTGCAGTTGTTAAGTGGATACGCCCAACAATTGTACACTGTTTACTTATCGCACCCCAGCTATTTCAAGATGAGTCTTAACAGTTCAAGCTCACGTATTAAGCCCAACCTTTAAAATGTCGATAAAACCAATTTAAAAGAGTTGCATATAATAAAGTGAGGTCCTCAAACACACACACCTCAAGAAATAAATAAATAAATACCGTATTTTTTTGGAGTATAAGACACTCAGGACTATAAGACGCACCTACCTTTTTTGGGAAGAAAAACAAGAAAAAAATATCTGCCTCCCAGCAATTTGCCTCCTTGCAGCAAACAGCAAATAGCCTGTTCCAGCTTCAGCACAGCCTGATTAACACAAGCAGCTGATTGCCAGTTGGATCGGCCTCCCGACCATCAGCTGTGTCAGGCTGCAGGGATTGCCATAGCCTATTGCTGCCTCCACGCCCATTTTCAGCCTCTGTGTGCTCGGTCCGGGTGGCGGAGATCGGAATGGGCATTAGGCAATGGCAATCCCTGGAGGAGGAGGAGGAGGATTTATTTTTATTTTTATTTAATTAGATTTTTATACCGCCCTTCTCCCGAAGGACTCAGGGCGGTTCACAGCCAGATAAAACAACAATGAATAAATACAAGGTAAAACAGTAATTAAAAAACTTATTCAATATGGCCCAGATTAAAATATATTTAAAACAATAAAACCCACTAAATAAGATTAAAACCGAATAAAAATGTCTAAAATTCTATGCCAGTCCTGCGCGGATAAATAAATATGTCTTCAGCTCGCGGCAGAAGGTCCGAAGGTCAGGAAGTTGACCAAGTCCTGGGGGAAGTTCGTTCCAGAGGATGGGAGCTCCCACAGAGAAGGCCCTCCCCCTGGGGGCCGCCAGTCGACATTGCTTGGCTGATGGTACCCTGAGGAGTCCCTCCCTGTGAGAGCGCACGGGTCGATGGGAGGCAAACGGTGGCAGTAGGCGGTCCTAAGCCATGGAGCACTTTAAAGGTGGTAACCAACACCTTGAAGTGCACCTGAAAGACCACAGGCAGCCAGTGCAGCTTGCGCAGGAGTGGTGTTACATGGGAGCCACGAGTGGCTCCCTCTATCACCCGCGCAGCTGCATTCTGAACCAACTGGAGCCTTCGGGTGCTCTTCAAGGGGAGCCCCATGTAGAGAGCATTGCAGTAGTCCAAGCGAGAGGTAACAAGAGCATGAGTGACTGTACATAAGGCATCCCGGTCAAGAAAGGGGCGCAACTGGCGGATCAGGCGAACCTGATGAAAAGCTCTCCTGGAGACGGTCGCCAGATGTTCTTCAAAAGACAACCGCCCATCCAGGAGGATGCCTAAGTTGTGCACCCTCTCCATCGGGGCCAGTGACTCGCCCCCAACAGTCAGCTGCGGATGCAGCTGACTGTACCAGGGTGCCGGCATCCACAGCCACTCCGTCTTGGAGGGGTTGAGCTTGAGCCTGTTTCTCCCCATCCAGACCCGTATGGCTTCCAGGCACCAGGACAGCACTTTGACAGCTTTGTTGGGGTGGCCTGAGGTGGAAAAGTACAGCTGCGTATCGTCAGCGTACGGTTGGTAACTCACCCCAAAGCCACTGATGATCTCACCCAGCAGCTTCATATAGATGTTGAACAGGAGAGGCGAGAGAATCGACCCCTGCGGCACCCCACATGTGAGGCGCCTCACGGTCGATCTCTGCCCTCCTGCCAACACCGTCTGTGACTGGTCAGAGAAATAGGAGGAGAACCACCGATAAACGGTGCCTCCCACTCCCAAACTCCCTAACCGGTGCAGCAGGATACCATGGTCGATGGTATCAAAAGCCGCTGAGAGGTCTAACAGGACCAGGGCAGAGGAATAACCCCTGTCCCGAGCCCTCCAGAGATCATTGACCAACACGACCAAAGCTGTCTCCGTGCTGTACCCAGGCCGAAAGCCGGACTGGAACGGGTCTAGATAGACAGTTTCATCCAGGTACCGGGGTAACTGACATGCCACCACACTCTCTACAACCTTCGCTACAAAACGGTTGAAGACCGGACGATAATTTCCTAAAACAGCTGTGAGGTCCTTGGTACTCCTAGACCTTGGTGGCTTTCTTGCAGGTATTTCATGACCCAACTAGGTAATGTCACTAGTGTAGAAGGGAGTGGGTTTCATCCCCATTTATATACAAGTGGTTTGGAGCAGTTCTTCATGGTTCCTTGATTAAGCTGTTGCTTACTTGTGTAGTATTAATTTAGGTATTAATCTCTGCCTATCTGATAACTTCCGCTTCCTTAATCAAGGAACCACCAAGAACAGTCTCACCAATATTGATGGGGCCACTGGTACATAAACAGAGAACAAATCCCCTCCCTTTTAGCACTGATGAGGTTACCTAGTTGGATCATGAAACATCCCTGTAAGAAAACAACCAAGATCTGGAGCACTAAGGATCCCACAGTCCTCCCCTCCTCCTCCTCTTCCCCTTCCTCCTCCTCCTCTTCCCCTTCCTCCTCCTCCTCCTCCCCCCGCCATCTTCCTCCTCCTCCCTAAAAATTCTACTCCCTTCGAGCACTGATGATGTTACCTAGTTGGATCATGAAATGTCCCTGCAAGAAAATAACCAAGATCTGAGAGCACCAAGGATCTTACAGTCCACCCCTCTTCTTCCTCCTCCTCCTCCTCCTCTTCCCCTTCCTCCTCCTCCTCTTCCCCTTCCTCCTCCTCCTCCTTCCCCCGCCATCTTCCTCTTCCTCCCTGAAAATCCCACTCCCTTCTAGCACTGATAATGTTACCTAGTTGGGTAATGAAACCTCTGCAAGAAAACCACCAAGCTCAGACAGAACCAAGGAACCTCACAGCTCAATCTTGACCTATAAATATTCTCCTCTACCTGAAGACTAAGTCAATAGCCCCACCTAATACAGGTAGTCCTCAACGTACGACCACAATGGAGCTCAACATTTATGTTGTTAAAGTGAGAAACTTGTTAAGTGAGTTTTGCCCCCATTTTATGACGTCTCTTACCACATTTCTTTAAGTGAATCACTGCAGCTGTTAAATTAGTCACCTGTGGGGGGGTAAAGTGAATCTGGTTTCCCCATTGACTTTGCTCATCAGAACGTCGCAAAAGGCGATCCCGTGACCTGGGGACACTGCGACCTGTCATAAAGGTGAGTCCAGTTGCCCAGCCTCCGAATGTGACCAGAGGGGATGCGGCAAGGGTCATAAAGTGTGAAAAGCGGCCTTAAGTCCCTTTTTGTCAGTGACGTTGTAACTTTGAAGGGTTACTCAGTGAACTGTTGTAAACCAAGGATTACCTGCACAGATGTCACTACAACTAAAGCACCTTTCACCCCACGTCCTCTATCAGGAAGTGTAGAATCATGCATAGGGCAACGTATGAAGTCAGAGCAAAATGGTTAAAAGTGTTAGAGCCAAGGGGGTATTATATTGTCTGGATTCAGAGGTGGTATTCAGCCGGTAGTAGCAACCTGCGGGTGGGCCTGCCCCGCCCCACAGCGCTATGCCATCCTATTTAGGCACATTTTCAAGCCACGTACATGTGCACAATCCACGCGCTTGAGCAAAGCGCATGCACAGAAGGCTGTGCGCAGGCGTGGACAGGGCACGCTCACATTTGCAAACTGGTAGGGGAAGTAAATGAATACCACCCCTGTCTGGATTGTGTTTATAGCCATTTTCCTCCCTTCCCTTGTGGCGTCATATTTGTGGTACGAGGCAAACCTGGATCGGTTGAATCCAGTGGTGGGATTCAGCCGGTTCGCACCAAATCGGGAGAACCGGTTGTTAACTTTCGAAGCAGTTCGGAGAACCGGTTGTTGGAAGAAATCTCCTTTTGTTTTGTTTTTTCCACTTTCCAGGGCTAATCCTGTAAGGAAGGCAGGAAGGAAACATTCTGGTGGTGTCTCTAGCCTCATCTTTATTGCCCTTCTTACAGAAACTGCCTCTCTGGTTAACCCTTAGTACATTGTAACAGCTAAGGCGAAGCACCCATCGACATGAGTGACGTTGAGTTGCCCATGCCCACAGTGTCACATGGCGGTATAAAAATCTAAATAATAATAATAATAATAATAATAATAATAATAATAATAATAATAATAATAATAATAATAATAATAATAATAATGACCACCGAGCCACGCCTGCCTAGCTGCTCATTAGGGCAGAGAATCAGTTGTTAAATTAATTGAATCCCACCACTGGTTGAACCATTCTTGTAGTGTGTTCCAACTCTGCAAATCTGTGATTTTAATTATTTCAGTTGCACACAACGAAGGGAAGAGACAACTAGATCTCCCTGATAGAAATTGATAGAAATTCTTGCTCTCTTCCTTCTTTGGAGACCAGTAAGTTGTCAGCCGGTAGACAAAATTGGACTGGACCTGAGTTTAACCCGTTGGACTTTGAAAACTGTCTGCATTTTGAACCTCAATGATCCTTTTTTGTACAACAAATAGAGAATGGACTTTGGCATACCATTCTCCTGTGTAAACGCCCCTCTAAAATATGAATATATGCCTTTTCTTAACTTGTTTGCAACCAATAGATCATACTGAATGTTTTTATGTAAACTTTGTATTGTCGGGGGGAAAAATTACCCCGGGTCGAAGATTTATATTTTCATAAATGTTAAATTTAGTTACCTTTTGTTACAGGGTTGTTAAATTAGAAATCTATGGCTGTCTTCAACCATATATTTGTCTTGTCTACTACATTGTTTGTGTGAATAAATATAAACGGCGTAATAAAGCCAACGGCTTTCTGATGTTATTTTCCTCAGCGTTCGCGTTCTCCACAAATTTTTCGCAAGCCCAGATGGTAATCCTTGAGAGTGGCGCGGTGGCCTAGAGGTGGCGCTCTTGCCTCACCATCAAGAGACTGTGAGTTCAATCCTAGGTAGAGACAGATATTTCTCTCTCTGGGTGCAATGAGTACTGTATATATCTGCTGACTATAATTCCGCATTGGCGACAGTAAGGGCATCCGGCCAGTAAACACTCAGCTCCATTCAGTTGACTAGACTCCACCCCGCAAGGGATTATGGGATCATTAAAAGATGATGATGATAGGTAGTAGTCCTTGATTTAAGGCCACAATTTCCATTGCTAAGTGAGACAGTTGTGAGGTGTGTTTTGCCGCCGTTTTACGCCCTTACTTGACACAGTTGCTAAGTGAAGGCGTCATGAAGTGAACCTACCCGAGCGACATGGTTTGTTGGTTGTTAAGGGACATGGTGGCAGTCTTCCAGTCAATCAGAATAGAGCTGGAAGGGACCTTGGAGGTCTTCTAGTCCAGCCCTCCACTCAAGCAGGAGATCCTATAGAATTTGAGACCAGTCTCTTCTTAAAGACCTCCAGTGATGAAGCACCTACAACTTCTGAAGGCCAGTTGGTTAATTGTCCTCACTGTGAGGAAATTTCTCCTCAATTCTAGGTTGCTTCTCTCCCTGATTAATTTCCATCCATTGTTTCTTGTCCTGCCCTCTGGTGCTTTGAAGGTGTTGTGACCCAGACCCAAATAGGCAGTAATAAACTTAGTCTGTGGAAAAACAAACTTTATTCGAACAGCTGGGAATTATTTCATGCCCAGCGTCATTCAACTCAAAGTAAAGTAAATGCTTCCCAACACAAATTCCTCAGTTATCTCACAAGCCTTAGTCCAATTAGGCAAAGGCCCTTCCTGTCAAACATCCAGAAGCCACAAAAACAAAGACATACACGAAGCAGAAGACGCAGCTACAATGTTGTTTTCCAGCAAAGCCGAAATGCCGTTGCTGGTCTGTTTTAAGCCTTATGGGAGGGGCCAATCATCTCTTGGCCTTACTCCCTAGTTGTCCTCTTTGGTTGAGCTGCTCTTTCCTTCTGGCAGCTCTTCTCATGCGTGCATGAGGAACAGGCTCCTCCTGTTCCTCTGCCTCACTACTATCAATCTCTAGAGGCTCCGGAGTCCGCACCTCACTTCCAACTCCATTGCCAGCTCCGTAGGCTGCTGAGGGACCACGACAGAGGGTACTTGAGATGCTGTTACAGAGAAGAGGGGAAAACCTATTCTACAAAATACCTGTGGACAAGAAGTAATTTCTTCCAATGGACGATTATTGGAGGTCTTGGAGATCTAACTTACAACTAAGGAGGAATTTCCTGACAATGAGAACAACTGATCAGTGAAATGACTTGCCTCTAGTTGTGGGTTCTCCATCACCAGAGGCTTTCAAGAAGAGACTGGACAGCCATTTGTCCAGAATTGTATAGGATCTCAGGAGGTTGGACCACCAAGGAATCTTCTAATCCTATTATTCCATGTTCTAAATTATGAAATCAGAACGTTGGCTTTGGTTAAAAAGTGTTTCTCAACTTTGGCAAATTTAAGAGGTAGCCTTCAACTCCCATAGTTCATGGCTGGCTGGGGGGAATTCTGGGAGTCGACTACCCATCTTAACATTGCCAAAGTTTAAGAAACACCCATGATAGGTGAACTCTCTCAGGTCCCCGTTGTTTGACTGCACACAAGAGCGCATCCAGAAGTTAGTTTAATGTCTAGTTTAATGAAAAGAAGAACTAGGGGCAGGGGTGAAATCCAGCAGGTTCTGGCAGGTTCTGGAGAACCGGTAGCGGCAATTTTGAGTAGTTTGGATAACTGGCAAATACCACCTCTGGCTGGCCCCAGAGTGGGGTGGGAATGGAGATTTTGCAGTATCCTTCCCCTGCCACACCCACCAAGCCATGCCCACAGATCCGGTAGTAAAAAAAATTGGATTTCACCACTGATTAGGGGAGACATGATAGCAGTGTTCCAGTATCTCAGGGGTTGCCACAAAGAAGAGGGAGTCGGGCTGTTCTCCAAAGCACCTGAGGGTAGAACAAGAAGCAATGGGTGGAAACTAATCAAGGAGAGAAGCAACCTAGAACTAAGGAGAAATTTCCTGACAGAACAATTAATAAGTGGAACGACTTGCCTGCAGAAGTTGTGAATGTTCCAACACTGGAAGTTTTTTAGAAGAAGTTGGATAACCATTTGTCTGAAGTGGCTGTAGGGTTTCCTGCCTAAGCAGGGGGTTGGACTAGAAGACCTCCAAGGTCCCTTCCAACTCTGTTATTCTAAATTCTAAAGTTGTTCGCCGCTTGATCTTGAGGTAAAAGACAAAAGTCACATTACAATTGACCAGTAGATGGAGCAAGTGTGTCGCACACCTATATATATATTTTTTTCCAGACCCACCTGATGGTGTTGCCAGAATAGCAGTCAGGGCATTGATGCTCTTTTAATCATAGGCAGTAGAGAACAAAACCCACAGGAAAAGCTTTTGTAGCATCTGTTGCGAGAGTTTCTCTGGAAGTCCAGAAACAGAACAGAACAGAACAGAACAGAATAGAAAATATGGAATGGAATGGAATGGAATGGAATGAAATGGAATGGAATAGAATAGAATAGAATAGAATAGAATAGAATAGAATAGAATAGAATAGAATAGAATAGAAAATATGGAATGGAATAGAATGGAATGGAATGGAACGGAATGGAATAGAATAGAATAGAAAATATGGAATAGAATAAAATAGAATAGAATAGAATAGAATAGAATAGAACAGAACAGAATAGAATAGAAAATATGGAATGGAATGGAACGGAACGGAATGGAACAGAACAGAACAGAACAGAACAGAACAGAATAGAATAGAATAGAATAGAATAGAATTTTTTATTGGCCAAGTGTGATTGGACACACAAGGAATTTGTCTTGGTGCGTATGCTCTCGGTGTACATAAAAGAAAAGATACCTTCATCAAGGTACAACACTTACAACACTTAATGATAGTCATAGGGCACAAATTTAACCCTTAATGATACAACACTTAATGATAGTCATAGAAAAAGAACAGAGTGAAAAATAATGGAAATGATCACAGCTTTTCATCTTCCAGGATCGTGGCAGGGTTTTTGCACTGATTGGCATTGAGAGTACCTGCCTAATTCTAGAAACAATGGCACTTAGACTTATATACCGCTTCACGGTGCTTTACAGAGCCTCTCTAAGCGGTTTAGAGTTGGCCTGTTGCCCCCAACAATCTGGATCCTCATTTTACCCACCTCGGAAGGATGGAAGGCTGAGTCAACCTTGAGCCAGTCAGAATTGAACTGCTGGCTGTGGGCAGAGTTAGCCTGCAATATTGCATTCTAACCACTGGGGAGGGAGGGAGGGAGGAAGGAAGGAAGGAAGGAAGGAAGGAAGGAAGGAAGGAAGGAAGGAAGGAAGGAAGGAAGGAAGGAAGGAAGATTATAATGAGAGCGAGAGAAACAAAACCAACAGAGCTGAAGAAGCTTCTGGGATGAGAAGCGAAACGTCTTCAAAGAAAAAAAAACCACAGAAAGTCCAGTTGTCTCTTGAAAAAGCACCATTGGGACTATTTATGAAGAATTTCAAAAATGCCATCAAAGGATTACAAAGCGACAGATAGGGAAGGAAATTCCTTCAAAAACTCTATATCAAAACTTCCAGAGCCTCATGGATATCGGATGTAGGTGTTCCTCAGGTTATGACTGCCACGGAGCTTAAAATCTCTCCCGTTAAACGAGACAGCTGTTCAGTGAGTTTGGTCCCGTTTTACAAGTTTTCTCACCACCGCCACCCGTTGTTAAGTGAATTAGTGCAGCTGTTACGTTAGTCACATGGTCATTAAGTGACTTTGCTTGTCAAGAAGGTCACAGAAGGGGATTGCGAGACCCCCAGGGGGTCTCACAACCATCGTAAATAGGAACCGGCGGCCAAGCGTCTGAATTTTGATCACTTGACCCTGGGGATGCTACCATGGAAACTGTCATCCGTGAACTTTTTCTCAGTGTCGTCGTAACTTTGAACGAACTGCCGTAAGTCGAGGACTAACCGCATCTTGGATAGTAACTTCCTGCAGCTCCACTTAGTTTGAAAGATGATGAGGAACGATTAACCTGGGAGATTTTCAAAATACAACGGACTCCTTGACTGACACGAAGTTTATTTAGTGACTCTGGAAAAAAGTGACTTATGACCATTTTTTCACACTTAACGACCGTTGCAGCATCACACGGCTTTACATTCAGATGCTTGACAACTGACTCGCATTTATGACGGTTCCAACATCCCGGAATTCTGCGATTCCCCCTTTTTGGCGACCTTCCGACCAGCCAAGTCAAATGGGGAAGCCGGATTGAACACTAAACAAACCGTATGTCGCTAATTGGAGAACGGCAGCGATCTGCCTAACGACGACGGCAAGACACGTCGTAAAACGGGGCAAAACCGCCTTGGCAAATCTCCTCCCTTAGCGACTTCAATTTTGGGA
The DNA here is from genome assembly GCF_028640845.1 of Ahaetulla prasina. Lineage (NCBI taxonomy): Eukaryota > Metazoa > Chordata > Lepidosauria > Squamata > Colubridae > Ahaetulla > Ahaetulla prasina. The sequence continues at coordinate 87,736,673 of NC_080546.1, forward strand.
TTCAATTGCGGTCGTAGGTCGAGGACTGCCTGCAGAAGCTCGGTATTAATGATTTTAGCAGATGACCAAGTAGAAAAGCAAACGAAGGGGAAACATTTGTTATGCAAATGAAGGCTCTGGTTGATTTGCATTAAAACACGGAAAGATTCCTTCTTTATTCATCTTAGGTAGGCGTTCAGCTCAGTTCAGACTTTGACCCAACTTCCTTCTGAGTAAAAGTCTGTAGAGATTCTCAGTCTTCCAGGTCATGGTTGTCCCAAAGGTGTGGATTTTTTTGTTTTTTTCAGGAAACAACTGGACTTTCTTGTTTTTTTTCTTTTGAAGACATTTCGCTTCTCATCCGAGAAGCTTCTTCAGTTCTGACAGAATTGTGAGAAGTGGAAGGATTTACATTCCTTGCAGACCAGCCGGTCATTTGCATCCTTTTAGAGGGCAGTTGAGGCCACTTGGAGGTTTATCTGTGTCCTCAGAGTCACCTGAGTGGTGCAAATGGTTCCTACGGTCTGCAATTTTTTTCCTCTGGAAATCCATTCCTTACTCCCACACCATTCCAAGGGCCTTCATCCCAAATTGTGTAGCTAAAAAAGTCTGTAGAGATTCTCCGTCGTCCAGGTCATGGTTGTCCCAAAGGTGCTTTTTTAAGAGGCAACTGGACTTTCTTGGTTTTTCTTTGAAGATGTTTCCCTTCCCATCCAAGAAGCTTCTTCAGCTCTGACCGGATGATGTGGAAGTTCCTGAGGTTGGTTGGTTGGGGGGAATTCTGGGAGTTGAAGTCCACCTATCTTAAACGTCTATGGAGAATCTCCGTCAACTGGACATTCTTGTTTTTTTCTTTTCTTTTGAAGACTTTTCGCTTCTCATCCGAGGTGGAGCAAAACATCTTCAAAAGAAAAAAAAACAAAACAAGAAAGTCCAGTTGCCTCCTGAAAAAAGCGCCTTTGGGACTGACTTCCTTGTGAGTAACTCAGGTTTATTTATTTATTTATTTATTTTGTCACAACAATATATGTAGGTATCATACAAAAAGATTATATAGCATATAAACACATATATGAGTAAATATTAGGAGGTATAAGCATATATATATATATAGGAAGAAGAAAAACAATAGGACAGGAACGGTAGGCACGTTTGTGCGCTTATGCACGCCCCTTATGGTCCTCTTAGGAATGGGGTGAGGTCCATAGTAGAAAGTTTTTGGTTAAAGCTTTTAGGATTATGGGAAGAGACCACAGAGTCAGGGAAAGTATTCCAAGCACTGATGATTCTGTTACAGAAGTCATATTTTCTGCAATCTAGATTAAAGCGATTGACATTAAGTTTAAATCTATTGGTTGCTCTTGTATTATTGCAATGAAAGCTGAAGTAGTCTTTAACAGGAAGGATATTACAATAGATGATTCTGTGAGTTAAACTTAGGTCTTGTTGGAGGAGAAGGAGTTCCAAGCTTTCTAAGCCTAGGATTTCAAGTCTGGTGAGATAAGGTATTTTGTTGTAGTGGGGATCCCGAGTCCTTTTCCCCTTCAGTAAGTCCTCCTGGGTTGTTGTTGTTGTTGTTGTTGTTGTTTTTGGTGAGGGGTAGGGGGAGCGAGAAAAAAAAAAACCAGCATCCCAAATCTACCTGGCAAACCAGAAAAGCAAAGAGAGTGTTGATTGGTGGTGGTTGTTTTTCTAACAAACAAAAAACAAACAAATAAACTTGCGTCCTTCCTTTCATCCTTTGTCGGCTGAGGTTTCCCCCCTCCCCTCAAAAATACCAACAACAGCAGCAACAACAACAACAACAATTATCCCAGCTGGCTTGCAAGGAAAGAAGGGGCCCGATTCTCTCCAAAGCCCCGCGCTCCAAACACTTCGCAAAACTTTTCCATCCCCCGTTCCCCCCCCCCCCCAAACTCCACAAACCCGTCTTGGACGGCCACGTGACGCCCGCTGCCCAATGAGGGGCGGTCATTCGGACGGGCTCCTGCGAAAAGAGGCAGAATCGGAGAGAGAGAAAGAGAGGAAGGGAGGGAGAGTGAGAAAGAAGGGGAGAAAGACAGGTAGAAAGAGAGTGGGAGAGAGAGAGAGAGAGAAAGAAAGAGGGAGGGAGAGAAAGTGAGAGAGGGAGACAGGGAGAGAGAGGGAGGGAGAGGGAGGGAGGCAGAAAGAGAGCAAAAGTGGGGGAGAGAGGAAGAAAGAGTGAGGAGGAGAGAAAGAGAGAGAGAGAGGCAGAGAGAGAGAGGAAGAGAGAGGAAAGTGGGAGAGAGAGAAGAAAGAGTGAGGGAGGGAGGAAGAGAGAGAAAGAGAGGGGCAGAGAGAGGAAGAAAGAGAGCGAAAGTGGGGGAGAGAGAGGAAGAAAGAGTGAGGGAGGGAAAGAGAAAGAGAGAGAAAGAGAGGGGGCAGAGAGAGAGGAAGAAAGAGAGCGAAAGTGGGAGAGAGAGGTGAAGAAAGAGAGAGAGAGAGGGAGGGAGGGAGGGACGGAAAGAGAGAGAGAGAGACGGGGCGGAGAGAGAGGCAGAAAAGGAGCGAAAGTGGGAGAGAGAGAGAGGAAAAAAGAAAGAGAGAGAGAAAGAGAGGGGGCAGAGAGAGAGGCAGAAAGAGAGCGAAAGTGGGAGAGAGAGGTGAAGAAAGAGAGAGAGAAAAAGAGGGAGGGAGGGAAAGAGAGAGAGAGAGAGACGGGGCGGAGAGTGAGGAAATAAGGGAGCGAAAGTGGGAGAGGAAGAAAGAAAGAGAGAGATAAAGAGGAAGGGAGGGAAAGAGGAAAAGAGAGAGGAGAGACAGACTGACTGACTGACTGACTGATTTAGTTCCGGAGATGGCAGAACGCGATTCTCAGCCGGCTTCGATTCCGGAACGATCCCGAGACGACAGGTGAGTTTGGCTGCTTCGCTTTGCGCGATTTTGGTTCCCTTTGCGGGATCTCTCTCTCTCTCTCTCTCTCTCTCTCTCCCCTGCTGGGGTGAGATCCCGCCGATCACCTATCCACCCTTCCCTCCCTGCCCACCTGGATCTTGCGGGAGAACCCGGGATCCTTTCCTTCCTGGATTTCTTTCTTCCTGGCGCCGCGGGGGATTTCACTTTCCCCCAAGTTAAGTCGCGAAGACTCTAAAGAACCTTCGGATTCCGGCGCCGGTCGCTGGTTCGAGTCCTCACAAGCTGGGCAAGGTAGACTGCAGCTGGCGAGGCAGGCTTGAAGCCCAGTCCCCCTCGACTTACGACTACAAGGGAGCCCAACGTTTCCGTTGTTCGGTGAGACGCGTCGTTCAGTGAGCCCTGCCCCGTTGGATGACCTCGCCCCGCCGCCGTTGTTAAGTGAATCGGCCGGTTGTTTAAGGGAACCGGGCTTGAACGGTGACTTGGCTTGTCCGAAGGTGGCAATCGCGTGACCCCGGGGACACAGCGACCGTCATAAGTGGGAAACTGCGGCCGAGCGGCTGGATGTTGGTCACGTGACGACGGGGAGCCTTCGAAGGTCGTAACTGCAGAAAAACGGGTCATAGGTCCCTTTGTTCAGTAACAGGGTTGGAAGGGACCTCGGAGGTCATCTAGTCCAACCCCCTGCGTGAGCAGGAGACCTGTACTAGGGATTCGAACCGCCGAACTGCCGACCTTTCCGATCGAGAAGCTCAGTGTCTTAGCCAGTGCCATTGAAGCTTTGAACGGTCTCTAAGTGAACTGTTGTAAGTCTAGGACTACCTGTAAAAGAGCTGGGAGAGACCTTGGAGGTCTTCTAGTCCGATTCCCCCCCCCCCCGTTCAAGCAGGAGACCCTATACCACTTCAGACAAATGGAATTCACAACTTCTGGTGGCAAGTTGTTCCACGGATGAATTGTTAGTTGTTTTGCACTTTTACCAGGCTTGGAACATTTGGGGAATTGTTCAGAGGAACGATTTAAACCCTGAGAGTTGCTTCACCTGGGCAGGTAGTCCTGGACTTACGATCAAAATAGAGCCCCCCCCCCAAAAAAAAATTACGGGTCGTTAAGCAAGACATTGGTTAAGCGTGGTTTTCCCCCATTTGATGACTCTTCTTGCCAGAGTCATTAAGTGAATCTGGCTTTTCCCCCTGGACTTGGCTTGTCCGAAGGTCGCCAAAGTGGGATCGCACGACCTGGGGAATACCGCAACCCGTCGTAACTGTGAGTCGGGCATCCGAACGCAGACCGTGAGCATGCCGCGAGGGTCGTAGGTGTGACGTTTTCAGCGGTGTTGGAGCTTTAAATGGTCACTAAACAAACGGTTGTAAGCCAAGGACTAGCTGCGCTCAAAGTCCCGGAAAAACATTCGGTGCCAGCTCCATTGTTAGAATCCCTAAAACTAAACAAATATAGGTGTCGCCAAGGAGCGTTGGCGAGAGGCGTTAGAAAGCGGCGTTGCAACCGATTCGGCTTGGTCGGGACACGGAAAAAAAAAAAAAACTCACAACAACAAGCCGGCTTCAAGTTGTGAAGTTGTGAACGTCGGCTCTCAAATCACGCAGAAAGACGGATTCCAAAATCGAGGGCGGGGAGAAATAACCCTCGGCTGATAGTAAATAAGGAAAGTGCTAGGAGCAAGTGACCTGGTCTGCTGAACAGTTGCAGGACCTAAACAGAATTACAGAGTCGGAAGGGACCTCGGAGGTCATCTAGTCCAACCCCTTCCTCAAGCAGGAGACCCTTCCAGAATTACAGAATAACAGAATTGGAAAAGGGACCTTGTGGACAGTGGTAAAATCCAATATTTTTTTTTAACTACTGGTTCTGTGGGCGTGGCTTGGTGGATGTGGCTTGGTGGGCGTGGCAGGGGAAGGATACTGCAAAATCCCCATTCCCTCCCCACTCCTGGGGGAAGGATATTGCAAAATCCCCATTCCCTCCCCACTCCTGGGAGGAAGGATATTGCAAAATCCCCATTCCCTCCCCACTCCTGGGAGGAAGGATATTGCAAAATCTCCATTCCCTCCCCACTCCTGGGGGAAGGATACTGCAAAATCCCCATTCCCTCCCCACTCCTGGGGGAAGGATATTGCAAAATCCCCATTCCCTCCCCACTACTGGGGGAAGGATACTGCAAAATCCCCATTCCCTCCCCACTCCTGGGGGAAGGATATTGCAAAATCCCCATTCCCTCCCCACTCCTGGGGGAAGGATACTGCAAAATCCCCATTCCCTCCCCACTCCTGGGGGAAGGATATTGCAAAATCCCCATTCCCTCCCCACTCCTGGGGGAAGGATACTGCAAAATCCCCATTCCCTCCCCACTCCTGGGGGAAGGATACTGCAAAATCCCCATTCCCTCCCCACTCCTGGGGGAAGGATATTGCAAAATCCCCATTCCCTCCCCACTCCTGGGAGGAAGGATATTGCAAAATCCCCATTCCCTCCCCACTCCTGGGGGAAGGATATTGCAAAATCTCCATTCCCACCCCACTCCTGGGACCTGCCAGAGGTGGTATTTGTCGGTTCTCTGACCTACTCAAAATTTCCACTACCGATTCTCCACAACCTGCTGGATTTCACCCCTGCTTGTGGGTCATCTAGTCCAGAGGTCACCAACTGGTGGTCCATGGACCATTTATATTACACTAAATCAGGGGTCCTCGAACTACAGCCCCTGGGACAGATACGTGCAATGAACGTTTGTGTTGCTGCAGAGAGTCTTCCCCTTTGGGGTCTTCTTGTGTGGGTCAGAGGTGGGGAGAAAGTCCGACTTGGGGTCTGCTTCGGCTTCCTGGTGGGGGGCTTTGGGCGAAGGCTGGAGGGCCTTGTTCCAATGGGACTGCATCATGGCCTGGAACTGACTGACCATCTCAGCCCACTGAGGCTCCAGGCACCGGTAACCTGGCCTCGCACTCCCGCAGGTCTTCCCTCTGCTTGGAAAGCCTATGCTCCTAGTCCTGTGTGAGGTCCTAGTCCTGTGTGAGGTGCTTCTGCCGAGCCTCCTTCTTGGTGAGATCCAATTTTCTCATGGTGGCTGCTTAGCTCCAGCAACTGCTTCCTGTTGGGAAGGCCCGGGCGGGGAGGCGGAGAGTGGCTGGGAGGGGAGGGGTGAGTAGACGCTGGCGAGGCACCCCTCGACGTGAGTGACATCAAGTTGGCCACGCCCACCCAATCACATGACCGCCTAGCCACGCCCACCCAGCGGGTCATTAGGCAGATCGTATTAGTGATCCGGGGGAAATAAAATTATGAATGCAGTGGTCCCTGAGGTCCGAAAGGTTGATGACCCCTGATCTAGTCCAACCCCCTCCTCAAGCAGGAGACCCTGGTCTATGCTATTTTTGACAAGGAGCTGTCTTCTTGAAAGCCTCCAATGAAGAAGCACCCAAAACTTCTGGAGCCAAGCCGTTCCATGGTTGATGGTCAGAAAAATTCTCCTTATTTCTAAGTTGAGTCTCTCCTTGAACCGTTTCCATCCATTGTTCCTTGTCTGGCCTTCAGGTGCTTTGAAGATACCCCTCCCCCTCTTCTTTGTGGCAGCCCCTCAAATATTGGAAGACTGCTATCATGTCACCCCTGGTTCTTCTTTCCATCGAACGAGACGTACCTAGTTCCCTCAGCCATTCATCTTAATGGTTTAAACTTCTAGCATCTGAATCATCTTTCAAAGAACAGAAGAGAAGTACAGAATTTGGAAGGGACCTTTGGAGGTCTTCTAGTCCAACCCCCTGCCCAGGCAGGAAACCCTACACCATTTCAGACATAGGGTTATCCAACATCTTCTTAAAAATTTCCAGTGTTGGAACATTTACAACTTCTGCAGGCAAGTTGTTCCACTTATTGATTGTTCTAACAGTCAGGAAATTTCTCCTTAGTTCTAAGTTGCTTCTCTCCTTGATTAGTTTCCACCCATTGCTTCTTGTTCTACCCTCAGGTGCTTCGGAGAATAGCTTGACTCCCTCTTCTCTGTGGCAGACCCTCAAATATTCGAAGACTGCTATCGTATCACCCCTAGTCCTTCTTTTGATTAAACTAGACATTTCCAATTCCTACGTCTGTTCTTCGTATGTTTCAGCCTCCAGTCCCCTAATCATCCTGGTTGCTCTTCTCTGCACTCTTTCCAGAGTCTCAACATCTTCTTTAAAACGTGGCGACCGAACTTTTCTTACCTTTGAAGTTCTTCATACTGAAGAAGAGTGTGATTCGAAGGTAGCCCTCGTGTTACGGCCGTTCGTTTAGTGACCGTTCGAAGTTACAACAGCACTGAAGAAAAGTGACCTAGGACTGGTTTTGGCCACTGGGGAAATCTCATATTTTTTTTTACTACCGGTTCTGTGGGTATGGCTTGGTGGGCATGGCTTGGTGGGCATGGGCAGGGGAAGGATACTGCAAAATATCCATTCCCACCCCACTCTGGGACCAGCCAGAGGTGGCACTTGCCGGTTCTCTGAACTACTCAAAATTTCCGCTACTGGTTCTACAGAACCTGTCAGAACCCGCTGGATTTCACCCCTGGTTTTGGCGCTTAGGGCCGTGGTCACGTGATCCCTCCGGTCACGTGATCAAAATCCGGGCGCTTGTGATCAGTCATGTGATCACCGTTTGTAACCTTTCCGACCGGCTCCTGACGAACCGAGTCAGATTTCCTTAACAACCGCAGTGGTTCATTGAACGTTAAAAAAGGTCGTAAAACAGGTCTCGACCCCCTTAGCAACTGCCTTGATTAACAGCAGGCAATTTGGGGTTCCATTGTATCATAAGTCAAGGACTTAGAATGAGCTTAGTTTATGTCATGTTAAAGGTGGCTTCCTTTGAACCAGGAACCTCTAAACTTTTTGTGATCGAACCAGAGGTGGGTTTTAGCAGGTTCGGACCATTTCTGGAGAACCGGTAGTAAAAATTCTGACTGGCCCCACCCCCATCTATTCTCTGCCTCCCGAGTCCCAGTTGATCGGGAGGAAATGGGGATTTTGCAGTAATCTTCCCCTGGAGTGGGGGTGGGAATGGAGATTTTACAGAATCCTTCTCCTGCCATGCCCACCAAGCCACGCCCACCAAGCCATGCCACGCCCACCAAGCTACACCCACAGAACCAGTAGTAAAAAAAAAATTGAAACCCACCACTGCGCACCTCCCCCTCTGCAAATCCCAAACCATCACAATGAACCTGAAGGGACAATGGAACAATGAAAACACGAAAATGAAGCTTTGTGAACGGTGAATTGGTAATTAAAATGATCTTCACACCAATTCTGGCCTCTCTCTTGGCTTCCGCCCATAAAATATATCCCACAATTGGGGGGGGGGGATCCCCGTTGTAGGCAAATGTCTATGGAGATCCTTATTTATTTATTTATTTATCACATTTATATACCACCCTATCTCCCTAGGGACTCAGGGCGGTTCACAGGCAGATAAAAAGGTACATATAAATGCAAAATAAAATAACAATTAAAAAACTTATTCTACATAGCCAAATTTATTAAAAAGAACAATATAAATAATAAAACCCATTAAAACCAATATAAATTTAAAATCTAGTCCAGTCCTGCGCAAATGAATAGATGTGTTTTAAGCTCGCGGCGGAAGGTTCGGAGGTCCGGAAGTTGACGAAGTCCTTGGTCACCCAGGTCATGGTTGTCCCAAAAGGTGCTTTTCAAAAAGGCAAGTGGACTTCCTTGGTTTTTCTTTGAAGATGTTTCACTTCTCCTCTAAGAAGCTTCTTCAGCTCTGACCGGATGGTGGGGAAGTTCCTGAGGTTGGTTGGGGGGAACTCTGGGAGTTGAAGTCCACCCATCATCCAGGTCCTGGTTGTCCCAAAGGTGATTTTTCAAGAGGCAAGTGGCCTTCCTTTGTTTTTCCTTGAAGGCCTTTCGCTTCTCATCCAAGAAGCTTCTCCAGTTCTGACTGAATGGTGCCGAAAGGAAGGATTGAGAGGAACCTCCAAGTGGCCTCAACGACTCTCAGAAAGTGTCCCAAGAACTGCAAGGAACATAAATCTTTCCATCCTCCTATACCACGTTCCTTGCAGTCATCTGCAGATAGCCTGACTAGGTGGCCCAGTGGCTAAGACACTGAGCTTACCGATCAGAAAGGTCGGCAGTTCAGCGGTTCGAATCCCTAGTACAGGTCTCCTGCGTGAGCAGGGGGTTGGAGTAGATGACCTCCAAGGTCCTTTCCAACTCTATTACTGTTATTATCCTGGTCCTTACCGCTGGTCCCTTGGAGTTAATCTGAATCCTTCCATTTCTCCACCCTTCAGTCAGAACGGAAGAAGCCTCTTGGGTGAGAAGTGAAACCTCTTCAAGAAAAAAAAAAAGGAAGGCCAGTTGCCTCTTGAAAAAGCACCTTTGAGACACGCGGTAGGCACATTGTGTGCATGTGTATGTGTGTAACCATAAAGTTGTGGCACAGCGTTGTGTGGTACAGCAGGAACTGGACTGAGCTGGATTGTGGGAAGACTTTGAGTTGAAATTCCCCTTTCCCTACGACTTTTTACTCTCTACATATCACTACCTCTTTGTCTAGCCTACCTCGCCAGGTTGTTGGGAAGATTTTTTTAAAAAAATGTGAGCTCTCAATATAGCAACTCCTTCGTTGCGGTATAAGCCGTGGTCAGCTTGCTTTGACGCTGGGCGTAGCAGGGGTTTAACCTATTCTTGGTTGCTTTCACGCTGACATCTCCCAAAAGAAAAAAAAACGGTTTCTCCAAATGAAACTGTCTTATAAATCTCCCCTTTTGCAGTGTATAATGGTGTAACTGGTGCTTTAGCCACCTTGTTTTAGCAGCTGTGTTTGACCAGACCTAAATGTTTATTTTTCTCTCTCTCTGATTCCTACCAAGAGTCCTACAGAGTTTGCAACCTTCAGGTCAGAAGGGAAAATGGTAAATGATTACCTCGGAGGGGGGAGAGAAAGAAACTCAGAGGCTGTATCGTTTTGCTGGCGTACTTAGTAAGGCTCCTGAGCCTGAAATGGGTTTTTTTTTTAAAAAAAAGAAGGCGTAGCTTTCTGGAAACGAACAAAGAAGTTGAAATTCCTGCACGGGTGGTTAACATGTAGAAGATCAGAAGGTGTGCTGGGGTGATGCACAGAACCCGACCTACGTTTGAAGGAACATCGACTGTTTGATGTTAGGTGTTCCCGTGTTGTCTTTTTGCAAACAGCTGTGTCACATGGGAAACCCTTTGGCATAAAAGTTGTTTCTATTTTTATTTTTATTATTTATTTCATTATTTTATTTTAATTTATTTTATTTATTTTATTTTATTTTTTATTTATTTTATTTTATTTCATTGTTTTATTTTACTTTATTTTATTTATTTTATTTTTTATTTATTTTATTTTATTTCATTATTTTATTTTATTTATTTTATTTTTTATTTATTTTATTTTATTATTATTATTATTATTATTTATTCGATTTTTATACCACCCTTCTCCCAAAGAACTCAGGGCGGTGTACAGCCAAAAGTAAAAACAGACAATACAATATACAATTAAAATACAAATTAAAAAACTTATTTTATAATTGGCCTAAAAAACTTTAAAATATATAAAACTAAAACCCCTTAAAATTAATAATAGAAAATTTAAAATCAATAAAATTTAAGCCAGCCCCGCGCGAATGAAAAGATGTGTCTTCAGTTCGCGGCGGAAGGTCCGAAGGTCAGGTATTTGGCGTAAACCCGGGGGAAGCTCGTTCCAGAGGGTGGGAGCCCCCACAGAGAAGGCCCTTCCCCTGGGGGCCGCCAGCCGACATTGCTTGGCGGACGGCACCCTGAGAAGTCCCTCTCTGTGAGAGCGTACGGGTCGGTGGGAGGCATGCGGTAACAGCAGGCAGTCCCGTAAGTACCCAGGCCCTAAGCCATGGAGTGCTTTAAAGGTAGTGACCAAAACCTTAAAGTGCACCCGAAAGGCCACAGGTAGCCAGTGCAGTCTGCGCAGGAGCGGTGTTACGCGGGAGCTACGCGAAGCTCCCTCTATCACCCGCGCAGCTGCATTCTGGACTAACTGAAGCCTCCGAGTGCACCTCAAGGGGAGCCCCATGTAGAGAGCATTACAATAATCCAAGCGAGAGGTAATGAGCGCATGAGTGACTGTGCACAAGGCATCCCGATCAAGGAAGGGGCGCAACTGCCGAACCAGGTGAACCTGGTGGAAGGCCTTCCTGGAGACGGCCGTCAAATGATCTTCAAACGACAGCCGTTCATCCAGGAGGACACCTAAGTTGCGCACCCTATCCTTTGGGGCCAATAACTCGCCTCCAACAGTCAGCCGCGACTGCAGCTGACTGAATCGGGGTGCCGGCATCCACAGCCACTCCGTCTTGGAGGGATTAAGCTTGAGCCTGTTTCTCCCCATCCAGACCCATACGGCTTCCAAACACCGGGACAGCACTTCAACAGCTTCATTGGGGTGGCCCGGGGTGGAAAAGTACAGCTGGGTGTCATCAGCATACAGCTGGTATCTCACCCCAAAGCCACTGATGATCTCACCCAACGGCTTCATATAGATGTTGAACAGAAGGGGCGAGACGATCGACCCCTGCGGCACCCCACAAGTGAGGCACCTCGCGGTCGACCTCTGCCCCCTGTCAACACCGTCTGCGACCGGTCAGAGAGATACGAGGAGAACCACCGATACACGGTGCCTCCCACTCCCAATCCCCCCAACCGGCGCAGCAGGATACCATGGTCGATGGTATCAAAAGCCGCTGAGAGGTCTAATAGGACCAGAGCAGAGGAGTAACCCCTGGCCCTGGCCCTCCAGAGATCATCCACCAATGCGACCAAAGCTGTCTCCGTGCTGTATCCGGGTCGGAAGCCGGACTGGAACGGGTCTAGATAGACGGCTTCATCCAGGTATTGGGGTAGCTGTCGTGCCACAGCACTCTCTACAACCTTCGCAACGAAGCGAAGGTTGGAGACTGGGCGATAATTACCCAAAATAGCTGGGTCCAGGGAGGGCTTCTTGAGGAGGGGTCTCACCACCGCCTCTTTCAAGGTGGCAGGGAAAACCCCTTCCAACAAAGAAGCGTTGATAATCCCCTGGAGCCAGCCTCGTGTCACCTCCTGAGTGACCAGTACCAGCCAGGAAGGACACGGGTCCAGTAAACATGTAGTGGCGTGAAGCCTCCCCAACAACCTATCCACGTCCTCAGGAGCCACATATTTTATTTCATTATTTTATTTTACTTTATTTTATTTATATTATTTTTTATTTATTTTATTATTTTATTTTATTTATTTTATTTCATTATTTTATTTTACTTTATTTAATTTAATTAATTAATTTTTTTATTTTATTTTATTTTATTTTTTTATTTTATTTAATTTAATTTAATTTAATTTTTATTTTACTTTATTTTATTTATTTTATTTTTTATTTATTTAATTTAATTTAATTTAATTATTTTATTATTTTATTTTTATTTTTATTTTTTATTTATTTAATTTTATTTCATTATTTAATTTAATTTAATTATTTATTTTATTTTTATTTTATTTTTATTTTATTCTATTGTATTCATTTCATATATCATATCATTTATATTATTATATTATATTATATTATATTATATTATATTATATTATTATATTATATTATATTATTATATTATATTATATTATATTATATTATATTATATTATATTATATTATATTATATTATATTATATTATATTATATTATATTATATTATATTATATTATATTATATTATATATGTTGTAAAATGAGGCACTTCACAAGCGTCTCATTTAACGACAGAAATGTTGGGCTCATGTGACTTCGGGGATTACCTGTAAAGAGGGTAAGTATAGGATTTCCTACCTCAACAGGGGGGTTGGACTAGAAGACCTCCAAGGTCCCTTCCAACTCTGTTATTCTATTATCCTCTGTCTAAGTCTGAATGAACTCTGACTTAGCATCGCATCCAGACAACAACACCCTTGTGACATGCTGGGATGCTTAGCGTGGATTTAGCATGCGAAGGCGTTTGCATGGCAACAAGATGCTAATTCACTGGCTTCCTTCCATCCTCTTTTCTCTTAAGTGGAAAAGTTGGGTTTCAACTATATTATAGTCCATACAAAGGATCCAATATGGAGCTCAATATTGTGGAATCAAATTATACAATTTGAATACAACTGACCCCATCCCATCGGGTTCACAACCCCTCGTGATCACAAAAAAGGAAGTGCAGGACCTATTTCACAGACAAAAGCCAGGAAAAGCTCCAGGCCCAGACAAGATAACCTTGCTTAAAAGTCTATGCTGACCAATTGGCCCCCATCTTCACCCATATCTTCAATAAATCACTACAGATGTGTTATGTTCCTTCTTGCTTCAAATGCTCTACCATCATTCCAGTGCCGAAAAAGCCCACCATCAAGGAACTGAATGACTACAGACCAGTTGCTCTAACATCTGTAGTCATGAAAACCTTTGAAAGGCTAGTGCTTTCCTACTTGAAAACCATCACGGATCCGCTTTTAGACCCCTTGCAATTCGCATACTGAGCAAATAGATCAACAGATGGTGCTGTTAATATGGCTCTGCACTACATCCTACAACACCTTGAATCTCCAATCAAATATGATTTGATTGCTTATTTGTATCCTATGACTATCATTAAGTGTTGTACCTTATGATTCTTGATGAACGTATCTTTTCTTTTATGTACACTGAGAGCGTATGCACCAAGACAAATTCCTTGTGTGTTCAATCACACTTGGCCAATTAAGAATTCTATCCTATCCTATCCTATCCCATCCCATCCCATCCCATCCCATCCCATTCTATTCTATTCTTGCCTCTGAAATGTGAAATCTTTTTACATGGTCAATTCACTACATTGCTTTAATGGGAAGGCAGGAGAATGCACCACAAGTCCTCTCAACAACCACAATTGAGCAAAACATTTCTTTTGTTAAACGAGACAATTGTTGAGTGAATTTTGCCAAAAGGTTTCCACAATTTTGGCCACTACTGTAGATGAAGCCAAGAGATATCGGGTTGACGTTTTGTAGGAACACCATTTGTGTCCCCAGTAAAGTGACCAACTTTTTTACAATGAGAAGGAGGACACAAATAATGTTTATTTTTTAATCATGTCATGTCGTGTTTCGGTAAGGAGTAAACAAAGCCAGTTGTGCACGGTGCACTCTCTCAAAACAATTCTCCTGTGCGGAGTGCATGAGTCTCATAATCGCATCTCACCGCACCGTACCGAGCCTTGACGAATCGTCGTGTTTATTTATTTATTTATTTATTTAATCGCATTTTTATACCGCCCTATCTCCCAAGGGACTCAGGGCAGTTTACAGCCTAATAAAACATACATATAAATACAAGTTAAAACACCAATTTAAAAAACTTATTAAATAAGGCCGAATATTAAAACTACAATAAGATAATAAAACCCCGTTAAAACCAAATTTAAAATTCTAGTCCAGTCCTGCGCAGATAAATAGATGTGTCTTAAGCTCGCGGCGAAAGGTTCGAAGGTCGGGAAGTTGGCGAAGTCCTGGGGGAAGCTCGTTCCAGAGGGTGGGGGCCCCCACAGAGAAGGCCCTTCCCCTGGGTGTCGCCAGCCGGTACTGCCTGGCTGACGGCACCCTGAGGAGTCCCTCCCTGTGAAAGCGCACGGGTCGGTGGGAGGCAATCGGTGGCAGCAGACAGTCCCGTAAGTACAAATACGTCACATCACACACTGTCAAATACAAATACGTCATCACACACAACGGATTGTCTCGGCATCGATCGAATACGGAGGCTTACAGATTAGCCTTCAAATATCGAAAAGGAGGACATGTAAGAAGATACTTTTCGAGAGAGGACAGAACTTACAAAAGAAGGACTGTCCTCCATAAAGGAGGACGATCGGTCACCTTCGTCCCCAGAGACTAGCATTAGAAAGCAATCCAGAATCAACCACTTCCTGATATGAGTGTTGTTTCTATCCATTTCCAGCCCTTGTATCTGAAAAAGGATATCAACGAAGTAGAAAAAATGTGGAAGAGGGTGACCCAAGTGATTTAGAGATGGCAACAAGTCCTATAGGAGAAGATTACAATGTTTGTGATTTTGCAGCACTGATGACGTTACCTAGTTTGGTGATAAGACGTCTGCATTGGTTTTTCTTCCCACCCATCCCCCCACCCTTTCAATCCTTCCACATTTATTAACTCAAGGCTGCCTAGGGAAACCAGATTCACTTAACAACCATGTTACTAACTGAACCACTGCGGTGATTCACTCCACAAACGTAGCAAGAACAGTCGTAAAATGGGGGCAAAACTCACTTTTAACCAATGTCTCACTTAGCAACAGAAATTTTGGGCTCCATTGTGGTTGTAAGTTGAGGACTGCCTGTGTTTTTCAGCAACTGACATGCGTCGTGCTGTAAAGAAATCTGCTACAAATCCTATTGTGAAATATGCGGATGACATAGCAGTGGCGGATCTTATCCGGGATGATGGTGAAGAGGCTTATAGGGAAGAAGTGAGAGGCTCTGGTGGACTGATGCAATAAAAATCACTTGGTTCTAAATGTTAATAAAACAAAAGAGATCATCGTAGATTTTAGAACGAGCCGGCACAGTCATACTCCACTCAGTATCAAGGATGCAGCTGTAGAGGTGGTAAATAGTGTTAAGTATCTGTGGGTGCAGATAACTAACAATATGACTTGGTCTCTTCATACATCACCCCTAGTGAAGCATGCAAACCAGAGTTTGCATTTCCTACGTCGGATGAGGAGAGCACCTGTCCTGGCCACTTTTTACAGAGGCACAATTGAGAACCTTTTAACAAACTGCATCCCTGTTTGGTTTGGTGGCCGCAGTGCCTCAGATAGAAAGTCCATACAGAGAGTGGTGAGGACAGCGGAGAACATTCTAGGAAGCTCGCTTCCCATTATTCGGGATACTGCTTATAAGCGCTGTGTGTTTAGAGCTCGAAGCATCGTTAGAGACCTCATACACCCCCTTCATGGTCTGTTTTTGTTGCTCCCCTCTGGGAGGAGGTTTTCGAAGTATTTCTAGCAGGACCTCCAGAGTCTGTAACAGCTTTGTTCTCTACACCGTTTGTCTTGTAAACTTGCAAGTTTCGTTTCTCTCGCCATGTACATGTACACATCTGAACTAGACTGTGTTGTTTCTCTGTGTCATATCATATATGTGGGTATATGCATAATTTTGTATGTATGTATGTATGCATGTATTTATTTATTTTGTCACGTTTATGTAGCGTATAGTGGTGTCCCTTTGAGAGCTGTATGCAACGAAATTTCATTTTAATGTATGCTAAATTAGCGTACATTCAAAGTGACAATAAAGTTATTCTAAGTCTTAAGAAGAGTAAGGTAACCTGGACCCCCTCCAAAATTTGCTAGCAAGGAAGAAATGTAAGTAAGTAAAAATAAAAATAAAATCAGTAAAAATAAAAAGTGAGTAAGGTTGTTGTTTTTGTGTGTAAGACAGAGAAGGGACATGGTGACTCAGTGGCTAAGACGCTGAGCTTGTCGATTGAAAGGTCAGCAGTTCAGTGGTTCGAATCCCTAGTGCTGCATAACGAGGTGAGCTCCCGTTCCTTGTCCCAGCTTCTGCCAACCTAGCAGTTCGAAAGCACATAAAAAATGCAAGTAGAAAAAATAGGGACCACCTCTGGTGAGAAGGGAACAGCGTTCCGTGTGCCTTTGGCATTGAGTCATGCCGGCCATATGACCATGGAGACATCTTCGGACAGCGCTGGCTCTTAGGCTTCGAAACAGAGATAAGTACCGCCCCCTAGAGTCAGGAACGACTAGCATGCATGTGCGAGGGGAACCTTTATCTTAAGAAGTGTCGAAGGGCTGGAAGGGAAACTCTGTAGAAGAACACCTGCAAAATAAAGGTCATCTGACAAATTGCATTTCTTTTTCTTTTTAATTTTGATTTGGAGGTGGATGAAATGAAATTTAATTGTTGCCTCTTTCAACCACCTAGTTGTGTGTCGGGAACGCCTCTCCCATGAAAAGCACGTACTTAACTCATCCGTTCTAAATCCCTGCAGGAATCATAATTTAATTAAGCCAACCAAGAGCTCAGAAAACTCCATTGCAACCTCAGAGTTATTTTTCTTTCTGGCACTTTCTAAACTTGAAAGTTGTCAGGGTGAGGGACTTCACAGAAGCGCTGTTGTGGTCCGCCAGCAGCCTGCGGAGCTGGCAGCGGACAGTGAGGAGGCTGGGGAGGACCATGGGCCAGTCCTGGAGTCTGGGGAAGGCTCGGACGAAGGCTCTGCGTTGGAGGCAGAGATGGGGCCAGGGCCATCTGGGAGTTATGCGCGGACTCCAGAGCTTCCAGAGTCAGACATCAGAGAGGCAGAAAAACAGGAGGAGCCCGTTTCTAGTGCGCACATGGCAGAGCTGCCAGAAGGCAAGAACAGTTAAAACAAAAGGGGCGACTTGGGAGTAAGGCCTGGAGATGATTGCCCTCCCCCAATAAGGCTTAAAAGAGGAGCAAAGGCATGTGGGCCCTTTGCAGGAAAGCACCGTTGTTAATTCTGTTCCCAGTCGGCATCTCTGTTTGATTCTGGACTCAGTGTGGCTTTGCCAAGTAGGTCTGTGGCAGTGTGTCAAGGGAGATAAAGTTTTTTCAACTATTTGGGACTCAGCTGTGAATGAATGTAATTCACAGCTGTTGCAATAAAAGAGGTTTTTGGGACTACTCGTGTGTTTTAATGGCTCAGGAAGCCTTGGTCGCAAGAAGGGCATACGAAATTTCCGTATCTAAAAGTAAAATCAACTGACAACAGTTCATTTAGTGACAGAATAGAATAGAATAGAATAGAATTTTTTTTATTGGCCAAGTGTGATTGGACACACAAGGAATTTGTCTTGGTGCTCTCAGTGTAGATAAAAGAAAAGATACATTCATCAAGGTACAACATTTACAACACAAATGATGGTCAATATATCAATATAAATCATAAGGATTGCCAGCAACAAGTTATAGTCATACAGTCATAAGTGGAAAGAGATTGGTGATGGGAACGATGAGAAGATTAATAGTAGTGCAGATTCAGTAAATAGTTTGACAGTGTTGAGGGAATTATTTGTTTAGCAGAGTGATGGCCTTCGGGAAAAAACTGTTCTTGTGTCTAGTTGTTCTGGTGTGCAATGCTCTATAGCGTCGTTTTGAGGGTAGGAGTTGAAACAGTTTATGTCCAGGATGCGAGGGATCTGCAAATATTTTCACGGCCCTCTTCTTGATTCCTGCAGTATACAGGTCCTCAATGGAAGGCAGGTTGGTAGCAATTATTTTTTCTGCAGTTCTAATTATCCTCTGAAGTCTGTGTCTTTCTTGTTGGGTTGCAGAACCGAACCAGACAGTTATAGAGGTGCAAATGACAGACTCAATAATTCCTCCGTAGAATTGGATCAGCAGCTCCTTGGGCAGTTTGAGCTTTCTGAGTTGGCGCAGAAAGAACATTCTTTGTTGTCCTTTTTTAATGATGTTTTTGATGTTAGCTGTCCATTTTAGATCTTGCGATATGATAGAACCTAGAAATTTAAAGGGTTCTACTGTTGATACTGTGTTGTTTAGTATTGTGAGAGGTGGAAGTATGGAAGGGTTTCTCCTAAAGTCTACCACCATTTCTACGGTTTTGAGTGCGTTCAGTTCCAGATTGTTTTGGTTGCACCACAAGGCTAGTCGTTCGACCTCTCGTCTATATGCGGATTCGTCATTGTCTCGAATGAGACCAATGAGGAAAACGACTTATGACCGCTTTTGAACACTCATGATCGTTGCAGCTTATATAACTTTAAAAAAAAAGTAGGGGTTGTTTTGGAACATAAAGAAGTAGATAGCGCGACAGTTTGGAACTCCCTTATAATTTTTCACACCGTCTTTTACAAAGAAATGATTGTAAATCAGTTGCTTGATAAAACTTCCCCGATGCCTTTGTGCGCCAAATTTTGATTTGACGCTTGCTCCTAAAATTCACATTTTGATCAGAGGAGGTCAGGTAAGGGCCTTCTCTGTGGGGGCTCCCACCCTCTGGAATGAACTTCCCCCAGGACTCCGTCAACTTCCTGACCTTCGAACCTTCCGCCGCGAGCTTAAAACACATCTATTTATCTGTGCAGGACTGGACTAGAATTTTAATTTTAAATTTAATTTTAATGGGGTTTTTACCATTTTAATTGTAATTTTAAATCTTGGCCTATTTAAATAAGTTCTTTAATTTAGTGTTTTATCTTGTATTATATTTGTATTTTTATCGGGCTGTAAACCGCCCTGAGTCCTTCGGGAGATAGGGCGGTATAAAAATTTGATTAAATAAATAAATAAATAAATATTTTCCCATTGCTGAAAGAAGTGACAATGTACAGGAAATATTACACGTAGTTCTCAACGTACAACAGCTCGTTTAGTGACCGTTCGAAGTTGCAAGGGCACCGAAAAAAGAGTGACCGAGAAGCATTTTTCACACTTAACGACCATGGCAGCCTGCCCCGTGGTCACGGGATCAAAATTCAGCCACTTGGCAGTTGACTCATATTTATGACGGTTGTAGCGTCCTGGAGTCACATGATCCTCTTTTGCGACCTTCTGACAAACCAAGTCATGGGAGAAGCCTGTGTCGTGTCCCACTCCTCCGCTGACGGCCGGGTCAGGGAAATCCGAATCAGGTGTGCCTCTGCAGCTCTGCCAAAGTCCTAGTAAAGTCCTCAGGGCAGGCAGGAGACCAGAAAGTGACTTCAGCAAGGTATGTTTAGACTTTGCCTGACTCAGAGAATGCCAGAAAGCAGATCCTTTATATAGGCCATGGGGTGTGGCTCCATGACTCAGCACTTATCCAGGCCTGCCCCTCCCTTCCTTCTGTTGCCTCCGCCTATCAATTCTCCTGAAGCGAGGGTCACTCCAGTCGGCAGCTGTTGGTAATAGACCTTCCTCAGGCTCACATGCTGTGGAGGAGGGGGAGGGGTCTAGTTGCTCCGTTTGCCTGGGCATGGAGCCAGATCTGGGGGCTGGAGATACTTCCTCCTCTTCAGCCTGTCTGGGCATGGAGCCAGAGCTGGGGGCTGGAGGTACTTCCTCCTCTTCAGCCTGTCTGGGCATGGAGCCAGGGCTGGGGCCGGGAGGCATACTAGGACATTCTTCAGCGTTCGGAAGCATATAAGAAGGCCCCGGCTGTGGTGAAATCAGACGAGACACAACAGCCTGATTCATTTAATAACCATGTTACTAACTGAACAACTTCAGTGATTCACTTAACAACGAAAAGGCACAAAAAATTGTCAAATGAGAGAAAAATTCACTTCACAAGTGTTTCGCTTAGCAACAAACATTTTGGGTTTGTGGTCGTAGATCAATGGACTATTTGAATCGCCAAAAGAAGTCCAGCGATGTGAGTATGAGTTTCAGAAATGAAACTCAATTCGTGGAAATTTTCTCCCTGCTTCTTTTTTTTTTTTTTAAACTCCGTTTTCTTCCTTTCAGCCAAATCTGGAACAATCCAGAGGCTGAAGGAAAAGCATTGTTTCATAACGGTGTATAAAAACGAATCAAAATTTCAATCTCTCCTGCATTAAAGGAAATAAATGTTGCAAACAGGTTGCTCCTGTGTATAATGCAACCCTATAAATTCTGCATCGCTGCCTTTCTAATGATTTTTCTCGGAGTCGCCAAATTAAGTTTGAGCTTTGCCGCCAAAGGTTGCCCATTCCTGGAAAACTTGCCCTCTTGTATTCTCCTTTTTCCCCCTGTAATTTGCAGGATTAAATTGTGTTGTTGTCGTCTCCGCCCACCCACAGCCCTGTGCCTCCAGGAATTTAATTAGAGTATTTTTCCCCCTCTCCATTGTTAACATCTCTAATTCTAGGAAAAATGTAACTTGCTACAAAACAATTTCCAGGCAGCTAAGGAGAGATAAAGCATGACAACGCTAGCTAATGATTTAACTGGTATTTCAGCCAACGCTTATTTAAAAACAAGGCGTTGTAGAACACGGAGGCTGCACACCAGGAGCGTACACAAAAATTCCACAAACTATCAGCGGAGTTGGAAGTCCGACATCTTAAAGTTGCCAAGTTTGAGAAACGGTGTTCTACTTAGTGGTGGGGAATTTGTAAACTTTTTTTTCTTTAAAGGAAAAAAAAACTTGTACTTGCCTTTCTGTGTCCAAGGACTGGATAACAGAGGTGCGGACCGGTTCGGACAAACCGGTAGTAGTGACCTGCTGCCCATTCGCCCAGGCGCAATCTCTTTCTATATTGCTGTGTTTTTTAAGCCGCATGGTTGTGCGGACAGCGCATGGGAGCAAATTGCCATATTGTTTGATGTCACACGTATGTGCGGACGGCACACACAAATTGCCATGTTTTGGATAAGGCACCGTGAGCTGCTGATGGAGAGGGAAATAAAAAAGTTTGAAATTGTGATCTATTATATTATTGCGTTCGGATATTTAAGTCATTAAATATAAAATTATAGAATTATAAAAGTTCAAACCCTCCCCATTTGGAAATTTGCAAAAGCACTTTTTTAATAAAAAATTTTCAAATCAGTTTTGGACGTTCAAAACAATTCTGTTTTCTCAACTGATCTGCAGGGCCAGATGGGACTTCGGTGAATTTCCTGAATTAATCTGATGTTTTTCATTCACTATTTTTTTTTTCTCCCATATGGTGGATTTTTTTTCCCCCCATCCTTGAATTTTAAATGTTGAGTTTCTCTCCTGAGCTGCAAAATAGTTGGGGGCTGTAACGTGGTCGTAGATAACCTCCTTTCTTTGTTATGAGGGCATATTTTCAATTTTGTGGTTGTTTTCTCCTGTATCTGAAAGCATGGAGCAGTGGTAAAATCCAATTTTTTTTACTACCGGTTCTGTGGGTGTGGCTTCGTGGGTATGGCAGGGGAAGGATACTGCAAAATCCCCATTCCCTCTCCACTCCTGGGGGAAGGATATTGCAAAATCTCCATTCCCACCCCACTCCTGGGGGGGAAGGATACTGCAAAATCTCCATTCCCACCCCGCTCCAGGGGAAGGATACTGCAAAACCTCCATTCCCACCCCACTCCTGTGGGAAGGATACTGCAAAATCTCCATTCCCACCCCACTCTGGGGCCAGCCAGAAGTGGTATTTGCCGGTTCTCCAAACTGCTCAAAATTTCCGCAACCGGTTCGCCAGAACCTGTTGGAACCTGCTGGATTTTATCCCTGGAGTGTTTTGGTTTTTTTTAACTGCATGGCTGCGGACAATGAGATAATTAACAACGAGTAGCTGTGTGTTGTTTGGGTACAGGAAACCATCTAGAAAACAAAAGCTGCAATACTTTTTCTCCTCACAAGCTAATGATTAAAAGGGGCACTTCCCCTCCCCCCATCCTGGCTGATCTCTTTTTCTTTGAATAGGTGCTGGATAGATAGAGATTCAGATGTTGGAAGTATAAAATGGCAGAAATGGTATCTATCCAACTCAGTGCAGAGATTGTTAAGTTATAGACAGAGGGCAAAATGTATGCTTTAAGATCATGTCAGACCTGCAAAATGGAACCAGAATGTTTAGCTCTTTCCTTTTTGCATTCTTTTTAAGAATAGAATAGAATAGAATAGAATAGAATAGAATAGAATAGAATAGAATAGAATAGAATAATGGATGAAGAATAGAATAGAATAGAATAGAATAGAATAGAACAGAACAGAACAGAATAGAATAGAATAGTGGAATGAAGAATAGGATAGGATAGGATAGGATAGGATAGGATAGGATAGGATAGGATAGGATAGGATAGGATAGGATAGGATAGTTGAATGAAGGAATAGAATAGAATAGAATAGAATAGAATAGAATAGAATAGAATAGAATAGAATAGAATAGAATAGAATAATGGATGAAGGAATAGAATAGAATAGAATAGAATAGAATAGAATAGAATAGAATAGAATAGAATAGAATAGTGGAATGAAGGATAGGATAGGATAGGATAGGATAGGATAGGATAGGATAGGATAGGATAGGATAGGATAGGATAGGATAGGATAGTTGAATGAAGGAATAGAATAGAATAGAACAGAACAGAACAGAACAGAACAGAACAGAACAGAATAGAATAGAATAGAATAGAATAGAATAGAATAGAATAGAATAGTGGAATGAAGGATAGGATAGGATAGGATAGGATAGGATAGGATAGGATAGGATAGGATAGGATAGGATAGGATAGGATAGGATAGGATAGGATAGTTGAATGAAGGAATAGAATAGAATAGAACAGAACAGAACAGAACAGAACAGAACAGAACAGAATAGAATAGAATAGAATAGAATAGAATAGAATAGTGGAATGAAGGAATGGAATAGAACAGAACAGAACAGGTTGCAAAATAGGGGATTACATGACTTTGGGACACACAGCATTGGCCATAAGTATGAGCCAATTGCCAAGCATCTGAATGTTGGCCACATGATATTGGGGATTCTGCGATGATCATGGGTGTGAAAAAGGGTCATAAGTCACTGTTTTTCAGCGCCGTTGTAACTCTGAACGGGTCACTAAATGAACTGCTGTAAGTCAAACTGTCGCTGAACGGATCGTCGTGAGTTGGAAGACTGGCTGTAAACTCTTTTTTCTTTCATTTTTTTTTTTAATCCCCCAACGGAATCTCCTTTGGCTTTGCAGGTGCACCAAAACGCAAAGACTTCCCAACCAGTGGTTGGTTTCGGCTGGTTCAGGTGAACCGGTAGCAGAGATTGCGGGTGGGCCTGCCCACCCACCCCGGCATAAAGACGGCCGATTTAGCCATGCTTTTGAGGGCGGGTACATGCGCAGAAGGCCAGGCACGTGCACAGAAGGCTGGGCAAATGCGCAGAAGACGTGCACGAGAACAAAGTACATGTGCAGAAGGCACACACGAAATGAGCGTGCACGCACACGGGGCGAACCGGTGGTAAGAATATGTGAATCCCACCGCTGTTCCCAAATATTTCCTCCAGCCTCCGTTCCCTCCTCCAAGGAGGGCTAATCCGTTGACCATACTTTAAACAAAGTCCTTCTTCTCATCTGATAGTTTCTATTTTTGGTTTCCTTTGTTCGGGGCGGGGCGTGTGGAAAAACCAACATTTGCTGACACGCTTCCATTCTTTCTTTCTGTCTCTTGTTTTTTTTCCCCATGACTTTAGTTGCTATCTTCTTGGTTTAGGCTTACCCTTCAATTTGTCTACAAATGGTTTGCTATAAACGTTGGGTGTGGTTATTTTTTAATTTTAATTTTTTTTTTTAAAGTCCCCAATATCTGAGGTGTGTTTCGTGGCAACAACTTAAAGAGTTGAAATGAACGGAAAATGAGGCAATTTAGATGCGATGCAAATTCTTTGGGGATTATCTCTGAATGTATGTACAATTCCACCAAACATGTCTTATTGGGCCTCTGGTGGCTCAGACTGCTAAGACAGTCTGTTATTAACAGCAGCTGCTTGCAATTACTGCAGGTTCAAGTCCCACCAGGCCCAAGGTTGACTCAGCCTTCCATCCTTTATAAGGTAGGTAAAATGAGGACCCAGATTGTTGGGGGGCAATAAATTGACTTTGTATATAATATACATCCATATACAAATGGATGAAGACTATTGCTTAACACATTGTAAGCCGCCCTGAGTCTTCGGAGAAGGGCGGGATATAAATGCAAATAAAAAAAAAATTGTATTGCGACCGCTTGCAAAGGGTAGCCGAATCTTAAGTAGTAAAACCCAGCAGGTATCCAGTTTTTAATATGGAGAATGCAAGAACTCTTGTTTTATATTGAGCATTGACTGGCAGCTAATTGTTTGAATGTCTGCTAGGGAGGCATGATAGAGATGTTCCAATATTTGAAGGGCCGCCCCAAAGAGGAGTGGGGGGGGGGGTCAACCTATTCTCCAAAGCACTGGAAGGCAGGACAAGAAGCAACGGATGGAAACTTCTTGTAGTCCGCCAGCAGTGTGCGGAGCCGACAATGGAGTCAGACAGCGATGAGGCTGAGGAGGAACAGGGGCCAGTCCTGGAGGCTGGGGAAAGCCCTGATGAGGCTGAGGTGAGACCAGGGCCATCGGGGAGTGATGTGCAGACTCCGGAGTCTCCAGAGGCTGACAGTAGTGAGGCAGAGGAACAGGAGGAGCCTGTTCCTAATGCACTCATGAGAAGAGCTGCCAGAAGGCAAGAGCAGCTAAAGCAAAGAGAATAGGGGAGTAGGACCAAGAGATGATTGGCCCCTCCCATAAGGCTTAAAAGACCAGCAACAGTGTTTGGGCTCTTTGCCGGAAAACAACGTTGATAGCTTCATCTTGTTGCATTTGTTTTGTATCGGTGTCTTCTGAATTTTTGCCAAGAAAGGCCTATGGCAGTTTGCCTAATTGGACCAAGGTTGGTGATAGGACTGAGGAATTTGTGTTGGGAGGAATTTGCTTTCATTTAGTTGGACTACACTGGGAATGTTCTATTCTATTCTATTCTATTCTTCATTCCATTATTTTGTTCTGTTCTGCACCTCCTCCAGAGGTGCGTTTCAGCAGGTTCTGACCAGTTCTGGAGAACCGGTGGCAGAAATTTTGAGTAGTTCGGAGAACCAGTAGTAAAAATTCTGACTGGCCCCGCCCCCATCTATTCTCTGCCTCCCGAGTCCCAGCTGATCGGGAGGAAATGGGGATTTTGCAGTAACCTTCCCCTGGAGTGGAGTGGGAATGCAGATTTTACAGTATCCTTCCCCTGCCACGCCAATCAAGCCACACCCACAGAACTGGTAGTAAAAAAAATTGAAACCCACCACTGTTCTGTTCTGTTCTGTTTTATTCTATTCTATTCTATTCTATTCTATTCTTCATTCCATTATTCTGTTCTGTTCTGTTCTGTTCTGTTCTGTTCTGTTCTATTCTATTCTATTTTTCATTCCATTGTTCTGTTCTGTTCTGTTCTGTTCTGTTCTATTCTATTCTAAACTATGGATTGCATTCAGGCCAAAAAAATTGAACATAATTGAATGTAGGGCACTGTATACTTACCTTTATTATTAAAAGCTCCTTCAGGTCAGGATGATGGACGCTAATGTCCATCAACCTCACAATTTAAAGTGTTGTGATGTTATGACACATGTTTTATCACAGTGCCCCTTCCCTGTCACCTGATCTCTACTGGTGTCTGTACCTTAAAGCATTCAAGGCCCCGATAAAAATTCTTGAGCTACACATGTTTCTTAACGACCTCGTAGGATGCTCATAACTTGACTGAATAAAATATAGGATGCTTGGGGCCAGAAAATGGTACCAGGTGTGCTTTAATTGGCCAAGAAGATGCGCATTTCATAAGAAATAAAAATAATGCTAAGATAGGTATAATTGCTCCATTGAAGTTTCACATTTGAGGAGCAGGATTATATTATAGCCAGGCATGCTTTGACTGGCTCACAAATATTTGTTGTTGTTGTTAGTCACGAAGTCGTGTCCGACCCATCGCGACCCCATGGATGACGTTCCTCCAGGCCTTCCTGTCCTCTACCATCCTCTGGAGTCCATTTAAGCTCACGCCGACTGCTTCAGTGACTCCATCCAGCCACCTCGTTCTCTGTCGTCCCCTTCTTCTTTTGCCCTCCATCGTTCCCAGCATTCGGCTCTTCTCCAGTGAGTCCTTCCTTCTCATTAGGTGGCCAAAGTATTTGAGTTTCCTCTTCAGGATCTGGCCTTCTAAAGAGCAGTCAGGGTTGATCTCCTCTAGGACTGACCGGTTGGATCTCCTTGCAGTCTAAGGGACTCGCAGGAATCTTCTCCAGCACTAGAGTTTGAAGGCCTCAATTCTTTGACACTCAGCCTTCCTTACGGTCCAACTTTCACAGCCATCCATTGCAACTTGGACAACCGCAGCCTTGACGATGCGCACTTTTGTTGGCAGGGTGATGCCCTTGTTTACAACGGTTCATCAAAGTTATAAAAGCGCTCAAAAAAAGGGACTTCACACCTGTGACCATTGCAGCGTCCCCAATATTGTGTGATCAAAATTCAAATGTTTGGCAACAGGCTCATACTTATGACGATAGCAGTGTCCCGGACTTATGTGATCGTCTTTTGAGACCGTCTGTCAAGCAAATTTGATTTTATTCCAGCATCTTCATGCTACATAAAGGGTCTATATCTGCTGGGGAGGTAAAACTCCGCGTTGGTGACAGGAAGGGCATCCGGCCAGTAAACACTCCTCTCCAATCAGTCGCCCAGACTCCACCCTCAAAGGATTGTGGGGTCATTAAAAGAGGATGATAATCTTCAGGCTGCATAAAGTAAAATCTTAACTGGGCTCCTTCTTTCATATCCGCTCATTCCGATATATGGCATAAACCAAAATAATCTAGTGCAGTATTTCTCAACATTCGCAACTTGAAGATATGCGGACTTCAACTCCCAGCCAGCAATTCTGGGAGGTGAACTCTACACATCTTCAGGTTGTCAAGGTTGAGAAATATTGGCCTAGTTGGTTCAGGCACCAGGCTAGAAAGCCAGAGCCTGTGAGTTCTAGTGCTGCCTTAAGCATGGCTGGGTGACTTTGGGCCAATCACCAGGAGACTGTGAGTTCTAGTCCCGTCTTAGCCATGAAAACCAGCTGGGTGGCTTGAGTTGAAATCCACACACTTTCAAGTAATCAAAGCTGAGACATACTAGCGGTTCAGGCACCAGCCTAGAAAGCCAGACACTGGAAGTTCTAGTTCCGTCTTAGCTGTGAAGGCCAGCTGAGTGGCTTGAGTTGAAGTCCACACACATCTTCAAGTTATCAAAGTTGAGACATACTACTGGTTCAGGCACCAGCCTAGAAAGCCAGAGCCTGTGAGCTCTAGTGCTCCCTTAAGCATGGCTGGGTGACTTTGGGCCAATCACCAGGAGACTGTGAGTTCTAGTTCCGTCTTAGCCATAAAAGCCAGCTGGGTGGCTTGACTTTGAAGTCCACACACATCTTCAAGTTATCAAAGTTGAGACATACTAGCGGTTCAAGCACCAGGCTAGAAAGCCAGGTGCTGGAAGTTATAGCTATATCTTAGCTGTGAAAGCCAGCTGAGTGATTTAGGTTCAGTGCCCCTTTGTGAATCCAGCTCACCTCACAGGGTTGTTATTGTAGTAAGGAAAATAGGAGAAGGAAGGTATGCTGGTTATGTTCACCGCCTTGAGTTACTTGTAAAAAAACAAACAAACAATAAATGCAGGTTAGAAATAAAGAAGTAAGTAAACTAAGTAAGTTAGTTAGTAAATAAATAAAACTACATATAGCTATGTAGCACTGGTGTTATATGTGAATGATGATGGAGTGATAGGGTGTTTCCCCAAAAATAAGACATCCCCTGATAATAAGCCCTCCCCCTAAAATAAACCCTCCCCCCAAAATAAGCCCTCCCCGGAAATATTTAAATGCAGGCACAGCTGGTTCCCGCCATTTCCTCTGGTTAGAGTTAGGGAGACAGCAGTGGTGGGTTGAAAAACTTTTTAATACCGGTTCTTTGGGTGTGGCTTGGTGGACGTGGCCTGGCTTGGTGGGCCTGGCTTGGTGGGCGTGGCTTGGTGGGTGTGGTAGGGGAAGGATACTGCAAAATCTCCATTTTTACCCCACTCCAGGGGAAGGATACTTCAAAATCACCATTCCCTCTCCACTCCAGGGGCAGGATACTGCAAAATCACCATTTCCTCCCGATCAGCTGGGACTCGGGAGGCAGAGAATAGATGAGGCGGGACCAGTCAGAATTTTTACTATTGGTTCTCCGAACTACTCAAAATTTCTGCTACCGGCTCTCCAGAACTGGTCAGAACCTGCTGAAACCCACCTCTGGGAGACAGAGCTGGAAATCAAGTAAGATGGCAAGAGGAACCCCGTCTTGCTCCACGCACCCCAAAATAATAAGACCTTCCTGAAAATAAGGCCAAGCGCTTATTTCGGGGTTCAAAAAACTATAAGACAGGGTCTTATTTTTGGGGAAACACTATTAGCAAGCTGATAAATGGTTCTTTAATGTTAACATATTTTGACAGCTATAGTAAGGTACTGCTTTGACCTCTCTCCATGCCTCCTTCATTTACGTGGTGTGTAAGTCTGGAGCGAGCAGCAAACTTCTCAACTGGGAAAATACTGTAGAGCTATTCCTGTTTCCATGGTGCTTCCTAAACTCCAGATAAATATGCTTTTCCAGCATGCTGAAGAAGGAGAGGGCAGCTAAAGGTTATATTTTTGAGGCTGCAATGGCAGGGTGATAACTCCAAATAAACACAACTGTCAGCCGTGAACTCTTTTCTTTTATTGTCTTGGGTAGTTGCAATTTCTTTTTCTTTCTTTTTTTTAAACCAATGCTATAGCAGGGATGGTCCAACTTTGGCAACTTGAAAGACTGGTGGACTTCAACTCCCAGAATTCCCCATCCTCCGTGGCTGGCTGGGAAAATGTGGGAGTTGAAGTCCACAGGTCTTAAAAAGTTGCCAATACTCTACGGTATTTAAGGCTTTCAAAAGAACACAGACAAAATACCTGGATGGGTGTGTGTGTGTGTAGCAGGCAGGAAAGACGACTTAGTGACAACATGCGTGGAAGGACACCGGCCATCCAGAAGTGGCTTTGCACACTGGTGTAGGCAGAAATGGAGGAGCTGTACATTGGTTCATATAACACGCTCAGTTTGACACCTGGATTAAGGAAGCTTGAGTTTTGCATTCATAAGGGCTCCGTGGTTGGTTTGCAGGAGCTTCAAATGTAGACTGAACGATGAAGTGATTAAAGAACCACTAGTCTGG
Source organism: Ahaetulla prasina (assembly GCF_028640845.1). Classification (NCBI taxonomy): domain Eukaryota; kingdom Metazoa; phylum Chordata; class Lepidosauria; order Squamata; family Colubridae; genus Ahaetulla; species Ahaetulla prasina. Next base: position 87,766,356 of record NC_080546.1, read on the forward strand.
TGTAGTGGCTAAGGCATCAGGCTAGAAAGTGGGAACCAGTGAGTTCTAGTCCTGCCTTAGCCATGAAAATCAGCTGGGTGACTTTGGGCCAATCACCAGGAGACGGTGAGTTCTAGTCCCACCTTAGGCATGAAAGTCAGCTAAGTGACTTTGGACCAATCACTAGGAGATGGTGAGTTCTAGTTATGCCTCAATCAGAAAGCCAAATCAGTGACTTGAGTCAATCATCAGAAGATGGTGAGTTATAGACCTACCTTAACTATTATAATTGACGGGATCTCTTTGGGCCAATCACACTCTCTCAGCTCAATCCACATCACAAGGTTGTTGTCATGGGGAAAATAGGAGGAGGAAGGGATGTTCGATATGTTTACCACCTTGAGTTATTTATTAAAAAATGAATAAAGATGGAATACAAATTAAATAAATAAAAGCAGAGGAGTGGGGGTTCCCCCTAAAAGGCTTGTTGTGTGAGTTGATAACAGTGTTGCACCCTGCATGCTACATTTTAGGATGTTAAGGTGCAAAGGTTCCCCTTGCACATATGTGCTAGTCGTTCCCAACTCTAGGGGGCGGTGCTCACCTCCATTTCAAAGCCGAAGAGCCAGCGCTATCCGAAGACGTCTCCATGGTCATGTGGCTGGCATGACTCTGGCGGAACGCTGTTACCTTCCCACCAAAGGTAGTCCCTATTTTTCTACTTGCATTTTTTACGTGCTTTCGAACTGCTAGGTTGGCAGAAGTCACGGGAGCTCACCCCATTACACGGCAGCACTAGGGATTCGAACTGCTTGAACAGTCGATCTTTCGATCGACAAGCTCAGCGTCTTAGCCCCTGAGCTACTGCGTCCCTTTAGGATATTAATTCATGTTTTATTTGTTTGTACCATCTGCGTTTTATTACTTTGTATCAGCGGCTGTTGGAAACTATGCAGGATTTCTTCTGAAGTATTGGGGCTGAATCCTAAATCTAAGAAATCTATTATTATTATTTACTTTATTCATTAAACATGAAACTCAGTCAACTGAACATTCAAAAAAGGCATCACAACTACCATTGACTGGTGCTAAGGGTTGATACGAGTTCTGCCAGCATCCTAGGTATCAACCAAGTACCTTCTTAAGATGTACGATGTTCCAAGTAGTGCAGTTTTTTGCAGTTCTGCTGGTGTTATTGCAGGAAGCTGCAATTTGTTGATGTATCTTATAAAATTCTTGGACATGGCACCAAGTGCCCCGATAACAATGGGCAACACTGTTACATGTTTCATCCATGAAAATATTTGCAGATCACTCGCATCCTGGACATAAACTGTTTCAACTCCTATCCTCAAAACGACGCTATAGAGCACTGCACACCAGAACAACTAGACACAAGAACTGTTTTTTCCCGAAGGCCATCACTCTGCTAAACAAATAATTCCATCAACAATTCATTCAGACTGTTTACTGAATCTGCACTACTATTAATCGTCTCATCGTTCCCATCACCAATCTCTTTCCACTTATGACTGTATGACAGTAACTTTGTTGCTGGCAATCCTTATGATTTATATTGATACATTGACCATCAATTGTGTTGTAAATGTTGTACCTTGATGAACGTATCTTTTCTTTTATGTACACTGAGAGCATATGCACCAAGACAAATTCCTTGTGTGTCCAATCACACTTGGCCAATAAAAATTCTATTCTATTCTATTCTATTCATAGCTGTGTAGTTTGATGGCCAGGTTGCAATATTTCATGATTTTTTCCAGTTTTTTTTCTTTGACTCTGGCATCTCCTGGTACCACGACGTCAATAAATTGTACATTTCGGTTTTCAACAGCTGTGATATCTGGCGTGTTGTGTTCGAAATGACAATCCATCTGTATTCGGAAGTCCCGCAAGATCTTCACTGTCTCATTTTCGATAACTTTTTCCACTTTGTGCTCCCATAACTTTTCGGATACAGGAATGTTGTATTTTTTACATAATGACCAGTGGACTAATTTAGCAACTCGATCATGTCTAGCTTTGTAAATCAGTTTGTGCGATTTTGCTGCACTCACATATTAAGTGTGAAACAGTTTCAACTTTATCATTGCAAAGTCGGCAATTTGGATTGTCGGTGGATTTTTGTATCTTCGCTTTCATGGCATTAGTTTGTAGTGCTTGTTCTTGAGCGGCGAATATTAAACCTTCCGCTTCTTTCTTGATGGTTCCCCTCTTAAGCCATGCCCATGTCAAGTTGTTATCACATTTTCCTTCAATGTTTTTCAAGTGCTGTCCATGCAAAGCTTTGGTTTTCCATCCATTTAATCTGTCATCCAACTGTTTTTCCTTATATTCTGCCTTTGTTTCTGTTGTTTTTATAATTATTATTATTCTCCTTCTTTTTTTCCTCTTCCTCCTCCTCCTCCTCTTTCACTCCGCAAACCCCTTCTAACACTGATGGTGTTACCAAGTTAGGTCATGAAACTAAGGAGAGTACCCCATAGTTCACCCTGAGCTATAAATATTTTCTTCTACCTGAAGACTCTCTTTTTCGTTTGTTTGTTTGTTTATTATTTTGACAGCAAGGGAAATATTGCAATAAAAGCTTCCCACCCTGATTTCCTAGTAAATAGATTTAAAAGCAAATCTAACAAAACTTCAACAAAACATCCTTTACTTTGATCGCGTTGAGCAGACTTCAAAAATGAGGTCATGTCCACCCTTTGGCCCCGAGGGATGAGCCACAGACTGTTTGCATATTCTGGAGAACATCAGCAGAACATGTGATTATCCACATCAAGGTGAAGGAAAAGTGAGAACATTCCATTTGCATAAATCGGTCCATATTTTCTGGGCACACGAAGGCTGTGACATAAATAGAACACAGAATCATAGGACTGGAAGGGATCTCAGAAGTCAACCAATCAGAATAGAGCTGGAAGGGACCTTGGAGGTCTTCTAGTCCAGCCCCCTGCTCAAGCAGGAGAGAACCTATACCATTTCCGACAAATGACTGTCCAGTCTCTTCTTAAACACCTCCAACGATGGAGCGCCTATGATTTTTGGAGGCAAGCTGTTCCACTGGTTGATTGTCCTCGCTGTTAGGAAATTTCTCCTTAATTCAAGGTTGCTTCTCTCCTTGATTAGTTTCCAGCCATTGCTTCTTGCTCTACCTGCAGGTGCTTTGCTGAATAGCTTGACTCCCTCTTCTTTATGACAACCCTCCAAATACTGGAAGACTGTTATTATGTCCCCCACCCATTCATCCTTTTCTCTAGGCAAGCCAAACCCAAATCCTACAGCCGTTCTTCATATGTTTTAGTCCCCAGGCCTTTAATCATCTTAGTTGCTCTTCTCTGAACTTTTTCCAAAGTCTCAACATCTTTTTTTTTTTTTGTAATGTGGTGACCAAAGCAGTATTCCAGGTGCGGCCTTACCAGGGCTTTATAAAGTGGTACTTTATAAGTATAAAGCTGTACTTTTCCACACCGGGCCACCCCAATGAAGCTATCGAAGTGCTGTCCCGGTGTTTGGAAGCCGTACGGGTCTGGATGGGGAGAAACAGGCTCAAGCTCAATCCCTCCAAGACGGAGTGGCTGTGGATGCCGGCATCCCGGTACAGTCAGCTGAGTCCGCGGCTGACTGTCGGGAGCGAGTCATTGGCCCCGATGGAGAGGGTGCGCAATTTGGGCGTTCTCCTGGATGCATGGCTGTCTTTTGAAGATCATTTGACGGCCGTCTCCAGGAGAGCTTTCCACCAGGTTCGCCTGGTGCGCCAGTTGCGCCCCTTTCTAGACCGAGATGCCTTGTGCACAGTCACTCACGCCTTGTGCCGCCTCGCCTGGACTACTGCAATGCTCTCTACATGGGGCTCCCCTTGAAGGGCATCCGGAGGCTGCAGTTGGTCCAGAATGCAGCTGCGCGGGTGATAGAGGGAGCCCCTCGTGGCTCCCGAGTGACACCTATCCTGCGCAGGCTGCACTGGCTGCCTGTGGGCTTCCGGTGCGCTTCAAGGTGTTGGTGAGCGTCTTTAAAGCGCCCATGGCATAGGGCCGGGTTACTTACGGGACCGCCTGCTGCTACCGAATACCTCTCACCGACCCGTGCGCTCTCACAGAGAGGGACTCCTCAGGGTGCCGTCGGCGCGACAGTGTCGTCTGGCGACACCCAGGGGAAGGGCCTTCTCTGTGGGGGCTCCCGCCCTCTGGAACGAACTCCCCCCAGGACTTCATCAACTTCCGGACCTCCGAACCTTTCGCCGCGAGCTCAAAACTTACTTATTTATCTGCGCTGGACTGGGTTAGTTTTTTAAGTTATGGGTTTTTAATGGGTTTTATCTCCAAATTTTAATTGTGGCCAATTTAAATAAGTTTTTTACTAGTATTTTAATTGTATTTATAATGTATTGTGCATTTTTTTACTTGGCTGTGAACTGCCCTGAGTCCTTCGGGAGAAGGGCGGTATACAAATTTAAATAATAAATAAATAAATAAATACTAATATTTCACATGATTTTGATTCTGTGCCTCTGTTTATACAACCACTTGTATTGATGGACTTGATGGACATTACCTCACAGATGACCGCCATCCCGTTAAAGACCTTGGAGTTTTCATGTCAAATGATCTAAGTGCCAAAGCCCACTGCAAATACATAGCAAAAAAGGCTCTAAGAGTTGTAAACCTAATCTTGCGTAGCTTCTTTTCCAAAAACATTACACTACTAACCAGAGCATATAAAACATTTGCTAGACCAATTCTAGAATACAGCTCGCCTGTTTGGAACCCTCACCACATCTCTGACATCAATACAATTGAACGTGTCCAGAAATATTTTACAAGAAGAGTTCTCCATTCCTCTGTAAACAACAAAATACCTTATCCCACCAGACTTGAAATCCTAGGCTTAGAAAACTTGGAACTCCGTCGCCTTCGACAAGACCTAAGTTTAACTCATAGAATCATCTATTGTAATGTCCTTCCTGTCAAAGACTACTTCAGCTTTAATTGCAATAATACAAGAGCAACCAATAGATTTAAACTTAATGTCAACCGCTTTAATCTAGATTGCAGAAAATATGACTTCTGTAACAGAATCATCAGTGCTTGGAATACTTTACCTGACTCTGTGGTCTCTTCCCATAATCCTAAAAGCTTTAACCAAAAACTTTCTACTATTGACCTCACCCCATTCCTAAGAGGACCATAAGGGGTGTGCATAAGCGCACAAACGTGCCTACCGTTCCTGTCCTATTGTTTTTCTTTTCTTCTTCCTATATATATATATGCATGTTGTGACAAAATAAATAAATAAATAAATAAATAAATAAATAAATAAACCAAGGATTGGATTAGCCTTTTTGGGCTGCCGCCACACACCGCTGACTCATGTTTATGTGATTAACAGATTATCAGAGTTGGAAAGGACCTTGTAGGTCATCTAGTCCAACCCCCCGCCCAAGAAGGAGACCTTACACCATTGCTGACCGAAGGCAGTCCAGTCTCTTCTTGAAAGCTTCCAGGGATGAAGCTCCCGCAACTTCTGAAGGCAACTTCTCTTACACGGGTTGATTGTTCTCATTGTTGGAAAAATTATTCTTATTCCCAGATTGAATCTCTCCTTGATCAGTTTCCATCCATTATTCCTTGTCTGGCCTTCAGGTGCCTTGGAAAATAGCTCTTACACTTACTGTTTTTGAGTAAAAACAGTCTTGTTTTTGAGGTTGAACTTCTAGTCTAACCCTCTGCTCAAGGCAGGAGACCTTACACCATCCCACAGTCTTAACGGTTGTCCAGACTATTTTTGAAAACCTCCATCAATGGAAGGACTACAACTTCCAAAGGCAACTTCTGTTCCATGAGTTGAGTTTTTTCACTGTCGGAAAAATTATCGTTATTTCTAGGTTGGAATCCCTCCTTGTTCAGTTTCGATCCATTATTCCTTGTCTGGCCTTCGGGTACTTTGGAGAATAGCTTGACCCCCTCCTTTCTGTGGCAGCCCCTCAAATATTGGAAGACGGATATCCTGTCTCCCCTGGTCCTTCTCTTCATTAAAGTAAAAAGGTAAAGGTTCCCCTCACACATATATGCTAGTCATTCCTGACTCTAAGGGGCGGTGTGCTCATCTCCGTTTCAAAGCCGAAGAGCCAGCACTGTCTGAAGACATCTCCGTGGTCATGTGGCCGGCATGACTCAACACCAAAGGCGCACGGAGCGCCTTCTATTTGTTTGTATTGTCCGTTATAGATGAAGTATGTGTTGGATGGGCAGTGGTTGGTCAGATCTAGTATGTGCTTGGGGGTTATATTTGTTTTGGATAGCTGTCAAGGCTTCTTTGATTGGCACTTGGGTGAAGAGGATATGACATCAAAGCTCATGAGTAGGTCGCTGGGCTGTAAGTTTTGTTTCTTTATGATCTCTATGAACTGGAATGAGTTTACGTGTGAAGTGATGGATTCTGCATGGGGCTGTAGTTGTTTGGCGAGAAATTTGGCTAGGTTTTGTAGAGGTGAGCCTATGGAGCTGACTATGGGTCTGAGTGGGGGTTCCTTCTTTGTGTGTATCTTGGGGCCGCCGTGAGCTTAGGGCATCTGGATGATTTCTCTCTGGGAATGATTCTTTGTTGGGTTCTTCTGATGGGGAGGCTTTTATTTTGGATCTAGTGGTTTTCTAGGTAGGTGGTGGGGTCTGTTTTAGGGGCTTGTATGCAGGTCTTGGAGTAGGTTGGTTAATTTGGTTTGGTAGTCAGATGTTCATAACCACCGTGGCGTTGCCCTTGTCTGCTGGTAGGATTATGATGCCTGGTATCTTTTCAGGTTAAGTAGTGCTGTCTGTTCCTCTTTGGGTAAGTTGCTTTTGGGTGGCTTGCTGCAGAGGATGTTGGTGATCTCAGAGTCTGATTTTGTTAGCGTCATGATTTGATTTTGGTCAGGCTGGTTTCAACTCCGCATATAATGGTCTCAGTGGGGATGTATTTGGGAGTGACTGCAAGTTGAATCCTTTGGAAAGGACATTTTCAGCTTTGGTGAGATCCTATCTGAGATAACATACACTGTTTGTTTCATGTGTTGCTGTGAGCTGGAGGTTTGTTTCTGGCGTTCTTGTAGTCTTGGGTTTGTTGGTGCTCCCAGTCCTGTCTTGAAGCCTGAAGATGGTCTGTGAGACTTCAGGCCAAAACGTCGCCAAGACACTTCCAATTTTGCAGGAGAAAACCCAACAACCAAAGACCTATATACAAACACCGTGAAAACCTCAGAAAACAAATATTGCACTCACGGGAGGAAATCCACCATCTGACCAGGACCTATGAAAACTAGAAGTCCAAAGAGCTCTTCCATTTTATGTGACCTCGATTCTACGAAACTGCACATGAAAATTTAATCCCCAAATGCTTCCATGAAATTCCACTCCAACTCTGCAGCCACCAAACGCATCCTAAAAGAACAGAATTGGCCTTAATCAGAAATGAACTTCACACAAAAAGATTCCTAGATCAAATCAACAAAGATCTCCTCACACTTCACCTCAAACTCAGCAACAAGATGCACCCAGCACTTTGGGACAAACCAAACAAACTTGCCCTGAGAGCCGAAACACAGACCACCTCAAGACAGACACGCACACCAACAAACTCAAGACTACAAGAACGCCAGAAACAAACCCTCCACCCTCACAGCAACACATGAAACAAACAGTGCATAACATCTCAGATAGGATCCTCACCAAAGCTGAAACCGATGTCCTTTCCAAAGGATTCAACAGTCACTCCCAAAATACATCCCCACTGAGACCATTATATGGAGTTGAAACCAGCCTGACCAAAATCGATACGGCACAGAATCAAACAGATCACCAACATCCTCTGCAGCAGCAAGCCACCCAAAAGCAACTTACCCAAAGAGGAACAGACAGACACTACTTAACCTGAAAAAGATACCAGCATAATAATCCTACCAGCAGACAAACAACGCCACGGTGGTTATGAACACATCTGACTACCAAACCAAATTAACCAACCTACTCCAAGACCCTGCTCCCCTAAAACAGACCCCACCACCTAGAAAACCACTAGATCCAAAATAAAAGCCTCCATCAGCGAAGAAATCCAACAAAGAATCATTCCCAGAGAGAAATCATCCAGATGCCCTAAGCTCCCACGGGCAAGATACACAAAGAAGGAACCCCACTCAGACCCATAGTCCTCCATAGGCTCACCTCTACAAAACCTAGCCACGCCAAACAAACACAGCTATGCAGAATCCCATCGCCTACAAGAAAACTCATTCCAGTTCATAGAGATCATAAAGAACAAAACTTACAGCCCAGCGACCTACCTGAGCTTTGATGTCATATCCTCTCACCCAGTGCCAATCAAAGAAGCCTTGACAGCATCCAAACAAATATAACCCCCAAGCACATACTAGATCTGACCAACCACTGCCTATCCACACATACTTCATCTATAACGGACAAAATATACAACACATATGAAGGCACCCATGGGATCACCCTCTCACCTGTCATTGCCAACCTCTACATGGAACACTTTGAAACCCAAGCACTAAAGAAAAACTGATCACAAACCCAAACTCTGGCTCAGATCGAATAACTTACACTTCATAATCTGGCCACACGGGAAAGAAAACTTGAAAACCTCACACACCTCAATAGCCTACACCCCAAAATACAGTTCACCATGGAAACAGAAGTTAACAACATAACTTCCTTCCTAGATGTCTTAGCTACAAGAAACCCAATGGCTAGGACACACCATCTACTAGAAGAAAACACACACAAACCGCTATCTGCATGCACTCTCACACCACCACCCAGCACAGATCAACTCAGAGCCAAGACACTCATCTCTAGAAAAATGCTTAGACTGGACAACACCAAAAACCGAACTACACACTCACAAACGACATCCAATGGATTCCAGAGAAATAAGATTACCAAACTAATCCAAAAGAACTCCCCACTAAAACCCAAGACAGAGAGCAAGAAAATGGCACAGCCCTCCTCCCATATATAAAAGGCACCACAGACAGAATCAGCAAGATCCTCCACAAACATAACATCAAGACAGCATTCTGCACAAACCAAAAAATATCCACCATCCTAAGAAACCCCAAAGACAAAATTGAGTTAGAAAATCAAGGAGTATATGAAATCCCATGCACCGCCTGCCCCACCACATACATTGGACAAACCAACAGAAGAATAAGTGCACGATTGAAGAACACAAGAACTCATTCAAAAAGAGGAACTAACTTCTTCCTGGTCCAACACTTTAAAGTCACAGGACACGATATTGACTTTAAAAAGACCAGAACTATCGCCAAAACTGAACACTTTAACAACAGAATAATCAGAGAAGCCATCGAGATAGAAAAACGCCCACACAGCATGAACAAACGAGATGATACCTCCCGCCTACCAGCCATTTGGAAACTTGCCCTTATTGACAAACGTGTCCCTAACACGAGGAATGACACCAGACCCACACTCACGAGGTCCACACAGGATGTCACCACCACATCCACCCAGAAAGCACACCCAAACCCACACTGATCAGGAAGCACGACCAAGGACCAGAAGCCAGACCGCAGCTGCAACATTAGCCATTTCAAACCCTCCAATCCATACATGCAGCAGACTGACACCCACTATGAAGACACACCACTAACACGAAGCCAAACAGCAGCAGTGCAGCTCACCAGCTCAAATCCCCTGCAGCACAGATTAGACTGAGCACAACCAAGCCCCCACCAACACAGGACACACCCCAGCCAATCAGAGCACAGAAAACCCCATCCAATCAGAGCACAGCCAAGCTCCCACCCAATCAGTTCAAACCCCACTAGCAGTTAAAAGGAAGAAACAGCTGCGATCACACATTGCTCCCAGAAGCACGGTTGAAGCCTGAAGATGACGAATGAGACTTCGTCAAACGTCGCCAAGACACTTCCAATTTTACACGGAGAAAACCAACAACCAAAGACCTATATATATATATGCATGTTGTGACAAAATAAATAAATAAATAAATAAATAAATAAATAAACCAAGGATTGGATTAGCCTTTTTGGGCTGCCGCCACACACCGCTGACTCATGTTTATGTGATTAACAGATTATCAGAGTTGGAAAGGACCTTGTAGGTCATCTAGTCCAACCCCCCGCCCAAGAAGGAGACCTTACACTATTGCTGACCGAAGGCAGTCCAGTCTCTTCTTGAAAGCTTCCAGGGATGAAGCTCCCACAACTTCTGAAGGCAACTTCTCTTACACGGGTTGATTGTTCTCATTGTTGGAAAAATTATTCTTATTCCCAGGTTGAATCTCTCCTTGATCAGTTTCCATCCGTTATTCCTTGTCTGGCCTTCAGGTGCCTTGGAAAATAGCTCTTACACTTATTGTTTTTGAGTAAAAACAGTCTTGTTTTTGAGGTTGAACTTCTAGTCTAACCCTCTGCTCAAGGCAGGAGACCTTACACCATCCCACAGTCTTAACGGTTGTCCAGACTATTTCTGAAAACCTCCATCAATGGAAGGACTACAACTTCCAAAGGCAACTTCTGTTCCATGTGTTGAGTTTTTTCATTGTCGGAAAAAGTATCCTTATTTCTAGGTTGGAATCCCTCCTTGTTCAGTTTCGATCCATTATTCCTTGTCTGGCCTTCGGGTACTTTGGAGAATAGCTTGACCCCCTCCTTTCTGTGGCAGCCCTTCAAATATTGGAAGACGGATATCCTGTCTCCCCTGGTCCTTCTCTTCATTAAAGTAAAAAGGTAAAGGTTCCCCTCGCACATACGTGCTAGTTGTTGCCGACTCTAGGGGGCGGTGTGCTCCTCTCCATTTCAAATCTGAAGAGCCAGCACTGTCCGAAGATGTCTCCATGGTCATGTGACCGGCATGACTCAACGGCAAAGGCGCATGGAACGCTGTTCCCTTCCCACCAAAGGTGGTCCCTATTTTTCTACTTGCATTTTTTATGTGCTTTCGAACTGCTAGGTTGGCAGAAGCTGGGACAAGTCACGGGAGCTCACCCCGTTACGCGGCACTAGGTATTCGAACCGCTGAACTGCCGACCTTTCGATCGACAAGCTCAGCGTCTTAGCCACCAAGCCACCGCGTCCCTCCTCATTAAAGTAGACCTACCCAATTCCTACAGCCGTTCATCATATGTTTTAGCCTCCAGTCCCCTAATCATCTTGGTTGCTCTTCTCTGCACTCTTTCCAGAGTCTCAACATCTTTTTTATAGTGTGGTGACCAAAACTGGAAGCAGGACTCTAGGTGTGGTCTAACAAAGGCTTTATAGACTGGTATTAGTACCTCACTTGATCTTGATGGGTTGGTTCCTTAAGGATTGGTTCCTTTTTAAGTCAGTTTTCAGGCTTTTGAGACCAAAATAGAGCCGTGATAGAGCCAGACAGAGCTGTGATGGAGAGCCCACATGGTGGCACGCAGAGCCCTCTCTGTGTTCACACCAATTGTTGCCCCAGCCCAACTGCACTGCGCATGTGTGTGCGCACCTCCTGCTGGCCAGCTGATCTTTGGCCTCTGCCACGCATGCGTGGGAGGCGGGGTGCATGCTCAGGGGGCGGGGCGCATGTGCGGGGAATGCTCACATTGCATTTTAGGGGTGTGTGTGTGCCCTCCCCACACCCCATTTTCAGCCTGGAAGGCCTCCGCCAACCTGGAAGCCAAAATGGGGCATGGGGGCACCATGCGAGGCTCCCTACGCCCTATTTTGGACCTTGGAAAGCCTCCTGCGCCAACCTAGAAGCCAAAACAGGTCTGGGGGGGGCACAGCATGAGGCTCCTCCCTGCACCCCATTTTGGACCTTGGAAAGACTCCTGCACCAATCTGAAAGCCAAAACGGAGCCAGGGGGGTGCAGCATGAGGCTCTTCCCTGCATCCCATTTTGGACCTTGGAAAGACTCCTGCACCAATCTGGAAGCCAAAACGGGGCCGGGGGGGTGCAGCATGAGGCTCCTCCCTGCATCCCATTTTGGACCTTGGAAAGACTCCTGCACCAATCTGGAAGCCAAAACGGGGCCGGGGGGGTGTAGCATGAGGCTCTTCCCTGCATCCCATTTTGGACCTTGGAAAGACTCCTGCACCAATCTGGAAGCCAAAACGGGGCCCGGGGTGCAGCATGAGGCTCCTCCTGCATCCCATTTGGACCTTGGAAAGACTCCTGCACCAATCTGGAAGCCAAAGCGGGGCCGGGGGTGTAGCATGAGGCTCTTCCCTGCATCCCATTTTGGACCTTGGAAAGACTCCTGCACCAATCTGGAAGCCAAAACGGGGCCGGGGGGGTGCAGCATGAGGCTCTTCCCTGCATCTCATTTTGGACCTTGGAAAGACTCCTGCACCAATCTGGAAGCCAAAACGGGGCCAGGGGGGTGCAGCATGAGGCTCCTCCCTGCACCCCATTTTGGACCTTGGAAAGACTCCTGCACCAATCTAGAAGCCAAAACGGGGCCGGGGGGTGCAGCATGAGGCTCCTCCCTGCATCCCATTTTGGACCTTGGAAAGACTCCTGCACCAATCTGGAAGCCAAAACGGGGCCGGGGGGGTGTAGCATGAGGCTCTTCCCTGCATCCCATTTTGGACCTTGGAAAGACTCCTGCACCAATCTGGAAGCCAAAACGGGGCCGGGGGGGTGCAGCATGAGGCTCTTCCCTGCATCTCATTTTGGACCTTGGAAAGACTCCTGCACCAATCTGGAAGCCAAAACGGGGCCGGGGGGGTGCAGCATGAGGCTCCTCCCTGCACCCCATTTTGGACCTTGGAAAGACTCCTGCACCAATCTGGAAGCCAAAACGGGGCCGGGGGTGTGTGCAGCATGAGGCTTCTCCTGCACCCCATTTTGGACCTTGGAAAGACTCCTGCACCAATCTGGAAGCCAAAACAGGGCCGGGGGGGTGCGCAGCATGAGGCTCCTCCCTGCACCCCATTTTGGACCTTGGAAAGACCCCTGCACCAATCTGGAAGCCAAAACGGGGCCGGGGGGGTGCAGCATGAGGCTCCTCCCTGCATCCCATTTTGGACCTTGGAAAGCCTCCTGCGCCAACCTAGAAGCCAAAATAGGTCTGGGGGGGCGCAGCATGAGGCTCCTCCCTGCACCCCATTTTGGACCTTGGAAAGACTCCTGCACCAATCTGGAAGCCAAAATGGGGCCGGAGGGGTGCAGCGTGAGGCTCTTCCCTGCATCCCATTTTGGACCTTGGAAAGACTCCTGCACCAATCTGGAAGCCAAAACGGGGCCGGGGGGGGTGCAGCATGAGGCTCCTCCCTGCACCCTATTTTGGACCTTGGAAAGACTCCTGCACCAATCTGGAAGCCAAAACGGGGCCGGGGGGTGCAGCATGAGGCTCTTCCCTGCATCCCATTTTGGACCTTGGAAAGACTCCTGCACTAATCTGGAAGCCAAAACAGGGCCAGGGGGGGCACAGCATGAGGCTCCTCCCTGCACCCCATTTTGGACCTTGGAAAGCCTCCTGAGCCAACCTAGAAGCCAAAACGAGGTTCAGGGGGCCTCACGCAGCACCCCTGTGCCCCGTTTTGACCTCCAGGTTCATTCAGGAGGCTTTCCAGGCCCAAAATGAGGTGCGGGGGGGGGGAGCGCGGCGTATGCAGGAGACATGGTGCAAGCACAGTGTCTACTCGCATTGCATTCTGGAGGTTTGGGCATGCGCATGGGCGTTCGTGCGCTTGCTTCGGGTACTCGGCACCAAAAAGGTTAACCATCACTCAGCTAGAGTATGCTTTCTGGTGTAGCCGCTGCTCTTTTTTTACAATCCAAGTTTGTCCTGGTGCTGGTGCCGTGTCGCCTAACGCTTCGTTGTATCTGAGTCATTTTACTCCTGTTTGGGTTGGGAGGTTTGAACAGAGACTCTATTCTTCTGAGGAGGCCGCGGACGGACGAATTGGCAGGTTGGTCCGAGGCCAAACAATACTAAATCTTTTAAAGGAACAAATGCTCGTTTCAACCTCCAAGCATTGTTTCAAGGCAGGATGGTAAATAACGTTCAGATTTTAAAAAAATAAAAAATCAAACACCTTTCCATTCAAAGGGGAGGTGGAAAAATAGAACTTTGTTTGGAGCCGCCTCACAATTACACTACTTTCCTTGTCTGGAAATTGTAGGTTGTCCTCCAGTCAATAGGACGTGTTTTTTTTTACAATGCCCTACTAAAGAGATAAACTCTTGATTAGAGCAGCTCTGCAACTCTGTGTCGGTAAGATCAGATTTATGTTCTTTCTATAAAGCGGTTAAGTCCCTGAATTATTTTTTGCTGGGACAATTGACTCAGGGTGGCTTGAGCTGGGAGGCAGATACTGCAGTGGAAAAGGATTATTTCAAGGAAAAATTCGGGGGAAAGTGTCCTTTGAGCTGCTTTGCGTGCGTGGAAGATAGTCAGTAGATCTGCTTTAGGAACTGGGCAGTGGAAGCTGAAGACTTTTGTCGGCGGCTGATGGAAACATTGGAGATTCATAGAAGCCGAGGTCTGGCAGGGAGCCCAGCTAGTCCAACTTTAGACATGAAAGCTTATTGGAGACTGGGAGTTCTAGTCCAACCTCAGGCCTGAATGCTGACTGGGTGACTTTGGGCCAATCACCAGGAGACAGGGAGTTTCTAGTCCAACTTTAGGCCTGAAAGCTGACTGGGTGACTTTGGGCCAATCACCAGGAGACTGGGAGTTTCTAGTTCAACTTTAGGCCTGAAAGCTGACTGGATGACTGGGAGTTCTAGTCCAACTTTAGGCCTGAAAGCTGACTGAGTGACTTTGGGCCAATCACCAGGAGACTGGGAGTTCTAGTCCAACTTTAGGCCTGAAAGCTGACTGGGTGACTTTGAGCCAATCACCAGGAGACTGGGAGTTCTAGTCCAACTTTAGGCCTGAAAGCTGACTGAGTGACTTTGGGCCAATCACCAGGAGACTGGGAGTTCTAGTCCAACTTTAGGCCTGAAAGCTGACTGGGTGACTTTGGGCCAATCACCAGGAGACTGGGAGTTTCTAGTTCAACTTTAGGCCTGAAAGCTGACTGGATGACTGGGAGTTCTAGTCCAACTTTAGGCCTGAAAGCTGACTGGGTGACTTTGGCCCAATCACCAGGAGACTGGGAGTTCTAGTCCAACTTTAGGCCCAAAAGCTGACTGGGTGACTTTGGGCCAATCACCAGGAGACTGGGAGTTCTAGTCCAACTTTAGGCCTGAAAGCTGACTGGGTGACTTTGGGCCAATCACCAGGAGACTGGGAGTTCTAGTTCAACTTTAGGCCTGAAAGCTGACTGGGTGACTTTGAGCCAATCACCAGGAGACTGGGAGTTTCTAGTTCTACTTTAGGCCTGAAAGCTGACTGGATGACTGGGAGTTCTAGTCCAACTTTAAGCCTGAAAGCTGACTGGGTGACTTTGGGCCAATAACCAGGAGACTGGGAGTTCTAGTCCAACTTTAGGCCTGAAAGCTGACTGGGTGACTTTGGGCCAATCACCAGGAGACAGGGAGTTTCTAGTTCAACTTTAGGCCTGAAAGCTGACTAAATGACTGGGATTTCTAGTCCAACTTTAGGCCTGAAAGCTGACTGGGTGACTTTGGGCCAATAGAATAGAATAGAATAGAATAGAATAGAATAGAATAGAATTTTATTGGCCAAGTGTGATTGGACACACAAGGAATTTGTCTTGGTGCAGATGCTCTCAGTGTACATAAAAGAAAAGATACCTTCATCAAGGTACAACATTTACAACACAATTGATGATCAATATATCAATATAAATCATAAGGATTGCCAGCAACAAGTTATAGTCATACAGTCATAAGTGGAAAGAGATTGGTGATGGGAACTATAACCAGGAGACTGGGAGTTCTAGTCCAATCTTGGGCTTGAAAGCCAGCTAGGTAACTTTAGGCTAGTCTCTCTCTCTCTCTCTCTCTCTTTCACTCCAAGCCACCTCACAGGGTGGTTGTTGTGGGGAAAACAGGAGGAGGAAGGAGTATTAGGTACATCTGCCTCCTTAGGTTACTTACAAAAATAATAAAGGTGGGATTTTAAAAAATAATCTTTAAAAATACAGTGCGTCGATCAGAGCACAGATCAGAGCACAGTGTGTCTTGATGTTCTCGAAACCCCGTCTCTGTGAAAACGTCACTATTTGAAATTGTGCCCTTCTTTTATCCTACCTGCCAAGGGGCATTTTAAACTTGGAAAAGAAATCAAGGTGTTTTCTGAGGAATCTTGCCAAGCCGCAGTCTTTTAGCTTGGAGCAAACGGGAGTCGAAACGAACGATCCAGAAAAGCTCTCGTGCAATGGAACACAAATACGAAGACAGAAAGTTTTATTTTTCTCTTATAGTGCCAGATGTTCGGGGTCACATCTTACAACAAAATCCAGGAAAATCCAAATTTGAGGTCGGGAAGCACATTCAATTTTTATTTATTTATTTTAAAAAAGAGAGAGATTTCTGCCAAAATCTTGAACAGCCCCAATTTAGGCAATGCTGCAGGTTTCAAACCTGTTTTGCCTCTTCTCTGCCCCTGGCCATTGTAAAAAAAAATATATTGAGCGGAGACATTAAATGCCAGGTATGTTGCTAGAAGCATAATCTAGTTTCAGTGTCCTCTGCAGAATAGAATAGAATAGAATAGAATAGAATAGAATAGAATAGAATAGAATAGAATAGAATAGAATAGAATAGAATAGAATAGAATTTATTGGCCAAGTGTGATTGGACACACAAGGAATTCGTTTTGGTGCATATGCTCTCAGTGTACATAAAAGAAAAGAAAGGAAAAAGAAGGAAAGGGGAAGGGAGAAGAAAAGAGAATGAAGTGGGAAGGAAAAAGGAAGGAAGGAAGGAAGGAAGGAAGGAAGGAAGGAAGGAAGGAAGGAAGGAAGGAAGGAAGGAAGGAAGGAAGGAGAGATAGATTATAAGGAGAAGGAGGGAGGATCTGAGCAGTGGTGAAATTCAAATTTTTTTACTACCGGTTCTGTGGGCATGGCTTGGTGGGCGTGGTGTGGCTTGGTGGGCATGGCAGGGGAAGGATACTGCAAAATCCCCATTCCCATCCCACTCCAGGGGAAGGATATTGCAAAATCCCCATTCCCACCCCACTCTGGAGCCATCCAGAGGTAGTAGTATTTGCTGGTTTTTCAAACTACTCAAAATTTCCGCTACCGGTTCTCCCGAACCTGTCAGAACCTGCTGGATTTCACCCCATCGGTCTGAGGGAAGTCCTGCCTTAGCAAGATGACTCACTCGATATAAGTGATGTCGATCTGGCCACACCCACCCTGACCTCACACACACACACACACACACACACACACACACACACACACACCGACCACCTCTGCCCTGGGCCCCCTAAGGTCAAACACAACACTGATGCAGCCCTCAATGAAATGATGCTCTAAAGAAACATGAAGGTGGACTCTGTACTTAGCAGTTCTGAGAAGGTGCTTAGGGCAACTTCAGGCAGGTGCGAATCTCACGGAGGAGCCTGGAAGGAATCGAGAAATCGGTTTTGCTCTTCTTGGTAAGGCTTCCAGCTGCCTTTCCGGCTGCAAACAGAATGTCGTTGGACTCGCTAGGCAATCGGAGATAGCTACAGAAAGGGAAGTGTGCGGCCTGGCGCATCGCACACTTTGACGCACACGTGTGTTGCCCTGACTTTAGATAAATAAATGGCGCACCTGTCACCTGACGTCTGGCACGTTCTCCTGCCCCATATTATCAGAAAGCGATTTTACTTTGCATGTTCCCCTCCCCCCCAGGCTGAGGAAAACGTCCTTGCCTCTCATTGGTCGTCCTCGACTTACGTCCACAATTGAGACCAACGGTTCTGCGGCTGAGCGAGGACCGTTGTTAAGTACATTCTAGCCCCATTTTAGGACTTTTTCTGCTCACCGTTGTTGTTATAAGCGAATCACTGCAGCTGTTAAGTTAGCGAGACGGTGCTTAAAGGAATCGGGCTTCCCCGTTGACTTTGGCGGGTCAGAAGGCCGCAAAAGGGAATCACGTGACCACCACCACCCGCCGTGATACTACCACCGTCATAAATATGAGTCAAGGTTTCTTTTATCTTTCCCCCCAACCTTCCTCGCTTTTCTTTTCCCTTTCCCCTCGTTGTCCTCTTATTTGCTTTTGTGTTTTATAATATTTTATAACTTAATAAAAATGGTGGTTTTTTTAAAAAAATAAAAAAATAAAAATAAATATGAGTTGGTTGCCCAGCGTCCGGAATGTTTGATCAGGAGACCAATGGAGATGCTGCAACGATCATGAAGTGTGAAAAACAGAATAGATGTCGTGTCCCACTCCTCCGCTGACGGCCGGGTCAGGGAAATCTGAATCAGGTGTGCCTCTGCAGCTCTGCCCAAAGTCCTAGCAAAGTCCTCAGAGCAGGCAGGAGACCAGAAAGTGACTTCAGCAAGGTAAGTTCGACTTTGCCTGACTCAGAGACTGCCAGAAAGCAGATCCTTTATATAGGCCATGGGGTGTGGCTCCATGACTCAGCACTCATTAAGGCCTGCCCCTCCCTTCCTTCTGTTGCCTCCGCCTATCCAGTCTTCTGATGCGAGGGTCACTCCAATCAGCAGCTGTTGGAAGTAAACTTTCCTCAGGCTCACATGCTGTGGAGGAGGGGGAGGGGTCTAGCTGCTCCGTTTGCCTGGGCATGGAGCCAGGGCTGGGGCCGGGGGATGCTCCCTCCTCTGCAGCCTGCTTGGGCATGGAGCCAGGGCTGGGACCGGGAGGTGCCCCCTCCTCTTCAGCTTGTCTGGGCATGGAGCCAGGACTGGGGCCGGGAGGCATACATTCCTCCGTGTTCGGGAGCAGATAAGAAGGCCCCGGCTGCTGTGAGAGCGGACAAGACACAACAATAGACTAGCAGAGTTGGAAGGGACCAGCAGAAGAACCTATACCATGTCAGACAGGTGGTTGTCCGACCTCTTCTTTAAAAACTCCAGTGTTGGAGCATTCACAACTTCTGGAGTGAAACCTTTCCACTTGCTTGCTTGTTTTCTCTGTTAGGAAATTTCTCCTTAGTTTTTAGGTTGCTTCCATAGGTGAGTTTCGCATGCTGTAGCTATTGGTTTGCCCAGCACCAGAAATGTGCGTTCACACTATCTGCACCATCTGCGTGCGACGTCAAACAACACGGCAATTTGTGCGTGTGCTGTCCGCGCACGCGTGCGGCGTCAAAAAACACAGCGCTATAGGATGGGATTGCGCCTGGGCGAGTGGGTAGGCCCACCCAGCCCACAGGTCTGGCCCGCCCGCAGGTCTCCACTACCGGTTCGCCCAGGTTGCCACTACCGGTTCACCCGAACAGGTCTAATACCACCTCTGGTTGCTTCTTTCCTTGACTAGTTTTGAATTAAATGAAAAGTACATTAAAAAAGAAAGAAAGAAAGAAACCAGGGTGACAGATTTGCAAAACTGTGTAGATATCTTTTTTTTTCTTCTGCTGAGGACAGTAAAAATCAGGATTAAATTCCTTCCCTGGGCCCTGATTTGTACCCATTCGAGATCCTTAGAATGGGGCATTTTACACGTTCATTATTTGTTTGCACCTTAAGTCACAGGTTGGTGTTGCGTTGCAAGTGCTCATTTTGCTGAGCCGAAAGAGTCCCAGTGATTACTATGACCTTAATAAAGTCCCTTTCACGTCTACACCTCTTTAATTGGCATTAGTTGTGTACTTTTAATAACAACTGGTCCTGAAGCCGTCCCTGGGCTGACATGAGGAAGGAAGGAAGGAAGGAAGGAAGGAAGGAAGGAAGGAAGGAAGGAAGGAAGGAAGGAAGGAAGGAAGGAAGGAAGGAAGGAAGGAAGGAAGGAAGGACAGACAGTGGTGGGTTTCAATAACGAAGAATATTTCTAGCTCAGAGTTGAAATGAGGCAAGGGTGAAACCCAGTAAATTCTGACAGGTTCTGGAGAACCGGTAGCGGAAATTTTGAGCAGTTCGGAGAACTGGCAAACATCATCTCTGGCTGGCCCCAGAGTGGGGTGGGAATGGAGATTTTGCAGTATCCTTCCCCTGAAATGGGGTGGAAATGGAGTTTTTGCAGGATTCTTCCCCTGCCATGCCCACCAAGCCACGCCCACAGAACCTGTAGTACAAAAATTTGGATTTCACCACTGAAATGAGGCGGAGTCCTTGCTGCTTTCTGAGTTTGCTCATTTTCTTGCAGACGTTCCATTACCCAACTAGGTAACATCATCAATGCTAGAGGGGTGGGGAGGATTTTTGTAGCTAGGATGTGAATGTGATCAGAGACTGATATGGCCGCTGTCTACATCATTGTGCAAGTATTCATTTAAAAATAAGGCAAACTATTGCTAGAACATAGGAAAGTTCACAGAGGAATAATACCAAAATAATAATAATAATAATAATAATAATAATAATATGAAGTTCTTGCTTAATGATCACAATTCTTTGCTTAATGGCCACAGTTAGTGGCCAATTGGTCACAAGTCACAGGTCACTAAGCTTGACGTCATATGATCGCAGCAGACTCAAGGCATCACTTCTTCTGCGGTCGTTAAGCAAATCACGGTCGCTAAGGAAAACATCCGGTAACTTTGAATGGTTGCTTAAATGAGCGTTGGATACACTTGCTGCCTTCATAAAGGTGGGATACAAATATATATATAACTTTAAGAAAAAAGAGTTTGTTTTGGAACATAAAGAAGTAGATAAGTTTCATTATTTATTATTATTATTATTTATTCGATTTTTATACCGCCCTTCTCCCGAAGGACTCAGGGCGCTGTACAGCCAAAGTAAAACAGACAGTACAATATACAATTAAAATACAAATTAAAAAACTTATTTTATAATTGGCCTAAAAAACTTTAAAATATATAAAACTAAAACCCCTTAAAATTAATAATAGAAAATTTAAAATCAATAAAATTTAAGCCAGCCCCGCGCGAATGAAAAGATGTGTCTTCAGTTCGCGGCGGAAGGTCCGAAGGTCAGGTATTTGGCGTAAACCCGGGGGAAGTTCGTTCCAGAGTGTGGGAGCCCCCACAGAGAAGGACCTTCCCCTGGGGGCCGCCAGCCGACATTGCTTGGCGGACGGCACCCTGAGAAGTCCCTCTCTGTGAGAGCGTACGGGTCGGTGGGAGGCATGCGGTAACAGCAGGCGGTCCCGTAAGTACCCAGGCCCTAAGCCATGGAGCGCTTTAAAGGTAGTGACCAAAACCTTAAAGTGCACCCGAAAGGCCACAGGCAGCCAGTGCAGTCTGCGCAGGAGCGGTGTTACGCGGGAGCTACGCGAAGCTCCCTCTATCACCCCCGCAGCTGCATTCTGGACTAACTGAAGCCTCCGAGTGCACTTCAAGGGGAGCCCCATGTAGAGAGCATTACAATAATCCAAGCGAGAGGTAACGAGCGCATGAGTGACTGTGCACAAGGCATCCCGATCAAGGAAGGGGCGCAACATAACTTATCTACTTCTTTATGTTTGGAACGTCCTTATGATTTTCAACACCGTCTTTTACAAAGAAATGACTGTAAATCAGTCGCTTGATAAAACTTCCCCAATGCCTTTGTGTGCCAAATTTTGATTCGACACTTGCTCCTAAAAATCACATTTTCATCAGAGGAGGTCTAAGCGGTTTCAGGTAAGCTATTTTCCCGTTGCTGGAAGAGGTAAGAACGTACAGGAAATATTACAGGTAGTCCTTGACTTATAACAGCTTGTTTAGTGACCGTTCGAAGTTGGAAGGGCACTGAAAAGAGTGACTGAGAAGCATTTTTCACACTTAACGACCATGGCAGCCTGCCCCGTGGTCACGTGATCAAAATTCAGCCGCATGGCAAGTCTCATATTTATGACGGTTGTAGCGTTCCTAGGGGGTCACATGATCCCCTTTTGTGACCTTCTGACAAGCAAAGTCCAGGAGGAAGCCGGATTTACTTAACAACCCTGTTATTAACCTAAGAACCGCAGGGATTCACTTAACAACTCTGGCAAGAAAGATCGTAAAATGGGACAAAATTCGCAGAACAACTGTCTCGCTTAATGACTGAAAGGTTGCGCTCAATTATGGTCATATGTCGAAGACTGTCTGTACTTTTAAGTCCCTTTTCGAGAATTCCCGTATGATACAAGGTCCTACGGCTAGTGAGATGCTCCGTTTATTTCAATTTATTTTATTTTTTTCGTTCGTTACCCTGTGACTCGCAGAAGAAAGTGATTCGTTGCATACAATCCTTGGTTGGGCTCTATGGGTCTCCTGGAAGGCAAAACACTAATTCAGGGGTGTCAAACTCGATTTGATTTAGGGCCACATCAGGGTTCTGTTTGATCTCGGGGGGGGGGCTGGCCGGTGGGGTGAGCAGCTTGACATCACTTACAGAGGCTCCGTTTTTGGCCATGATAGCCTCCTGCAGCAAAACAGAGCTCGGGGGCGACACACACAGCCTCCCTGTATTTGCTGGCAGAGGGCTGCAGGAGGCTGTCATGGCTGAAAACAGAGTCCGGGTGGGCCGCACAAAGCCCTCCCAAACTCTGTTTTTGTTGGCAGAGGGCTGCAGGAGGCTGTCACGGCCGAAAACGGAGTCTGGGCGGGCCGCACAAGGCCCTCCCAAGCTCCGTTTTTGTTGGCAGAGGGCTGCAGGAGGCTGTCACAGCCGAAAACGGAGTCTGGGCGGGCCGCACAAGGCCCTCCCAAGCTCCGTTTTTGTTGGCAGAGGGCTGCAGGAGGCTGTCACGGCCGAAAACGGAGTCTGGGTGGGCTGCACAAGGCCCTCCCAAGCTCCGTTTTTGTTGGCTGCAGAAGGCCGTCATGGCCGAAAACGAAGTCCGGGCGGGCCGCACAAGGCTTTCCCAAACTCTGTTTTTGTTGGCAGAGGGCTGCAGGAGGCTGTCACAGCCGAAAACGGAGTCTGGGCGGGCCGCACAAGGCCCTCCCAAGCTCCGTTTTTGTTGGCAGAGGGCTGCAGGAGGTTGTCATTGCCGAAAACAGAGTCCGGGGGGACCGCACAAGGCCCTCTCAAGCTCCATTTTTGTTGGCAGAGGGCTGCATGAGGCCATGATGGCCAAAAACGGAGTCCAGGTAGGCCGCACAAGGCCCTCCCAAGCTCTGTTTTTGTTGGCAGAAGGCTGCAGGAGGCCATCACGGCTGAAAACGGTGTCTAGGTGGGCCGCATAAAGCCCTCCCAAGCTCCGTTTTGGTTGGCAGAGGGCTGCAGGAGGCTGTCACGGCCGAAAACGGAGTCTGGGTGGGCTGCACAAGGCCCTCCCAAGCTCCGTTTTTGTTGGCTGCAGAAGGCCGTCATGGCCAAAAACGAAGTCCGGGCGGGCCGCACAAGGCTTTCCCAAGCTCCGTTTTTGTTGGCAAAGGCACCGCAGGCAGGTCCTTCACTGTTTCCAGGGCGGTCCCACAGCTCAGATCTAAGCACCTCACGGGCCAGATCTGACCCGCAGGCCTTGAGTTTGACACACCTGCACTAATTGATGGGTGATGTCTCCAGTATTTTAAGATCAGCAGGTGTGAAATAATTGCTTTAGGAGAGACTCAAGGATTGGGTCTTGCTGGTGTGAAAGTGATGAGCTACCAATCTAATGGACTGCTGGTGCAGCAGTAATTTTCCATTGTGTGTGCAGGAAGTCCTTGACTTATAACCGTTCGTTTTAACGTCTATGGAGATTCTGGCTCATCCAGATTCTTGTTTGTCCCAAAGGTGCTTTTTTCCCCAAACGCAACCGGACTTCGTTTTTCTTTGAAGAGCTTTCGCTTCTCATCCAGGAAGCTTCGCCACTTCTGAAGAAGAACCGAAGAAATTCTTCAGTCAGAACTGAAGAAGTTTCTTGGATGAGAAGCGAAACGTCTTCAAGGAAAAAGGAAGTCCAGGTTGCCCTTTGGAAAAAGCACCTTTGGGACAATCATTTGTTTCGGGACCTTTCAAAATTACAACGGTCACTGAAACATGGGACCGTTTTTCACACTTAACGACCGTTGAAGCATCCCCTGATCAAAATTCAGACGCTCAGCAGCCGGCTCGTATTTATGATAATTCCAGGATCACACGATCCCCTTTTGTGACCATCGGATAAGCAAAGTCAATGGAGAAGCCAGATTTACCTCACAACCGTGTTACTAACTTAACAACGGCCGTGATTCACTTAAAGACTGTGGCAGGCGAGGTCCTACAATGCAGCAAAACTCACTTAACAGCTGTCTTGCTTAACACTGGGACTTTTGGGCTGTTGAGGTCGTAAGTCGAGGACTACCTGTTGCAAGGTAACTTACAACACTTCGTTTAGTGACCGTTCAAAGTTACAACGGCACTGCAGAAAGGGAGTTATGACCGTTTTTTTCAAACTTACAAACTTATCTTCATGCGATCAAAATTTGGACTCATGGCGACGGATTCACACTTAATGACGGGTTGCTGTGTCCCAAGGTCACGTCATCCCCTTTTGCAGCCTTCCGACCCACCAAGTCCACGGGGGAGACAGATTTCACTTAATAACTAGGTTACCCATTTAATGACGGCGGCCATTCAGTTAGCCAACGTGACGATGAAGGTCGTAAAATGGGGCAAAAAGCCTGACTTAACAAACTTAACAAAGTGCCTCACTGAGCGATGGAAACGTTGGGCTCGGTTGTGGTCGTACGTTCGAGGACCGCTTTGTACCTGTGCGCAGTTCTCACCTGCCTGAAAGAAAGTTAAATGAGAGCCAGCAACTATCCCTAGTACAATCACTTTAGGGTAATAGAATAGAGGCAGGGTGAGCCAAGTGGTAAATTAAATATGGGAGCAGTTTGACTAGCCTGGCGTGTTTACATTTTTAGCTGGGGGGGGCAGGTGGGGGTGAAGGAGATGTTCTTGCAGAACTCCCAACTTCCTCCACGTGACTTGGCACTTGAGGAAACCGGATAATCCAAGGAGCTGCTGATCCAATTCTACAGAGGAATTATTGAGTCTGTCATTTGCACCTCTATAACTGTCTGGTTCGGTTCTGCAACCCAACAAGAAAAACACAGACTTCAGAGGATCATTAGAACTGCAGAAAAAATAATTGCTACCAACCTGCCTTCCATTGAGGACCTGTATACTGCACGAATCAAGAAGAGGGCCGTGAAAATATTTGCAGATCCCTCGCATCCTGGACATAAACTGTTTCAACTCCTACCCTCAAAACGACGCTATAGAGCACTGCACACCAGAACAACTAGACACAAGAACAGTTTTTTCCCGAAGGCCATCACTCTGCTAAACAATTAATTCCCTCAACACTGTCAGACTATTTACTGAATCTGCACTACTATTAATCATTTCATAGTTCCCATCACCAATCTCTTTCCACTTATGACTGTATGACTATAACTTGTTGCTGGCAATCCTTATGATTTATATTGATATATTGACCATCAATTGTGTTGTAAATGTTGTACCTTGATGAACGTATCTTTTCTTTTATGTACACTGAGAGCATATGCACCAAGACAAATTCCTTGTGTGTCCAATCACACTTGGCCAATAAATTCTATTCTATTCTATTCTATTCTATAAAAGAGAACCTGAGCGATTCAGTACACACCGACCGGTTTTACACGAATCGCTTTTCCCTGTCATTTGTCCTTATCGCTTCCTGCCTCGCGTCTTCGGCAGGTGTTCTTACTTTTTTTCCTTTTGTCTTTAACCAGGTTGGCTTTCTGACATGCAATGTAGTCCTTGCCCCGAGGATTAAGTTCTCCTCTTTCAATTTTAAGAACTGTTCAAAATACCGACGAACCTTAGAAAGACCTCTAGTTTCAATCCTCGTGGCTCCCGTGTGACACCTCTCCTGCGCAGACTGCACTGGCTACCTGTGGCCTTTCGGGTGCGCTTCAAGGTTTTGGTAACTATCTTCAAAGCGCTCCATGGCATTGGGCTGGGATACTTACGGGACCGTCTACTGCCACCGATTGCCTCCCACCGACCCGTACACTCTCACAGGGAGGGACTCCTTAGGGTGCCGTCCGCCAGGCAGTGCCGGCTGGTGACGCCCAGGGGAAGGGCCTTCTCTGTGGGGGCTCCCACCCTCTGGAACGAACTTCCCCCGGGTTTACACCAACTTCCTGACCTTCGAACCTTTCGCCGAGAGCTTAAGACACATCTTTTTATCTGCGCAGGACTGGACTAGAATTTTGAATTTTAAATTTGGTTTTAACGGGGTTTTTACTATTTGATTATGGTTTTAATATTCGGCCGTATTGAATAAGTTTTTTAAATTGGGGTTTTAACTTGTATTTATATTTATGTTTTACTTGGCTGTAAACCGCCCTGAGTCCCTTGGGAGATTGGGCGGTATAAAAATATGATTAAATAAATAAATAAATAAATAAATAAATAAATAAATAAATAAATAGGACAATGATGGCTAACCTTTTCGCTGTCGCGGGCCAAAAGCAGGGGGAGTGTGGTGGGGCTTGCGCGCTTATGCCACACCCATAATTCAATGTGCCCTGCTTATGTGCACGTGACTCCCTTGCGCTTCTCTGCTTTTGACACACGATGGCACAGGGGCCCAGTAGGCCCATTTTTCGCCCTCTGGAGGGCCTCCAGTGGGCTGGGGAAGGCCGTTTTCACTCTCCCCAGGCTCCTAGAAAGGCTCCAGAGTCTGGGGAGAGTGAAAAATGGGCCTTCCGGCCGAAGAGCTTGTAGAAAAATGCTTTGAAAGGGTTCTGATGATCCCAGCTGAGCCGCGTGATCATCGGAGGGTTGTGTTTTTTTTTACTTTTAAAAGCATTTTTTCGGCTGAAGAAAAAATGCTTTTAAAAATAAAAAAAACCCCTCTGATAATTGCGCAGCTCAGCTGGGCATGCGGGGAGAAGGGGGGGCAAGGATTTTTGCTACCGGTTCTCCGAACCACCCACCGCCATCGCTACCCAATCGGGCGATCTGGTCTGAACCGGGAGCATTTCAGCCTTGGGCAGATCTTTAAAAAAGACTATTTATGACCAAGAATGACAAAACATTACTTTGTACTTGCTATTTGTTCAGTTTCCTCCTGGGTAATAGATATATAGTTGTCCTCCTCCGATACAACTGCCTGTTTCTGAGTTCTTCTGTGAAGCATGAAATGCAAATTCTGCTGATTATGCAAAGAACCCAGTCCCAATAAAATCTATCTCATTTCCCGATTTAGCATCCCAGCATAAGGCAGTTCCAGGATGGTTCTGACCATAAAATGTCAATAAAAGCAAATGGACTCTAATATAGTGAGTAAATTGGAGAGCCTAAGCAGAGAGACTTGATATAGATTGTAGATTTATAATGAGATATGCATATAGAGAAACAGAGATAGACAGAGCTGGCATTCAGCCGGTTCAGACCGGTTCGCATGAACCGGTAGCGGAAATCGTAGGTGGGCTTGCCCACCTGTCCCAGCTCTATGCCATCCTATTTAGACACGTTTTTGAGGCCGGGCGCATACGTGGAAGACACGCACACTGACAAAGTGCCTGCGCGGAAGGCTGGGTGCATGGGTGGATGTGGGAAGGCCGGGCGCATGTGCGTGCTCACATTTCCAAACCAGTAGGGAAAGTAAGTGAATAGTGCCCCTGGAGATAGATATAGATGATGCAGATAATAGATATAATAATACTGAGGCTAAATCGTAGAGTCTAAGCACAGAGATTGGATATGGACATATAAATATTACCATAGATAATAGAGAGTAAATTGCAAAGACTAAGCATAGAGATATAGGTTATATAAATATATAGGTAGATATTAATAATATAAATATAATAAAACAGAGGGTAAATCATTGTCAAAACAGAGACTTTATATAGCTTTAATAAAAGCTATTTATAGATATGTAGATGTAGATGTAGATGTAGACATAGATTGATATAGAGATAGAGATAGAGACAGAGATAGAGATAGAGATAGAAATAGAGATATAATAATAAACGGTAAATCGTAGAATCTAGGCAGAGAGATTGAATATGGACATATAAATATTAAATAATACAGGAGGTAAATACAAAGTCTAAGCATAGAGAGTTGATATAGGTTATATAGATACATAAGGGACACGGTGGCTCAGGGACTAGGACGTTGAGCTTGTCGATCGAAAGGTCGGCAGCTCGGCGGTTCGAATCCCTAGTGCTGCCGTGTAACGGGGTGAGCTCCTGTTATTTGTTCCAGCTTCTGCCAACCTAGCAGTTTCGAAAGCACGTAAAAAATGCAAGTGGAAAAAATAGGGACCACCTTTGGTGGGAAGATAACAGCGTTCCGTGTGCCTTTGGTGTTGAGTCATGCCGGCCACATGACCACTGAGACGTCTTTGTACAGCGCTGGCTCTTTGGCTTTGAAACGGAGATGAGCACCGCCCCCTAGAGTCGGGAACGACTAGCATGTATGTGCGAGGGGAACCTTTACCTTTACCTATATAGATATATAATTAGAGATATAATAAAACAGAGGGTAAGTCACAGTCTAAGCAGAGAGAATTGATACAGCTTATAGATCAGAAGTGGCAGAGTCTAAGCAGAGAGATTGGATATGGACACATAAATATTAGATAATACAGGGAGTAAGTCACAGAATCCATGCACAGACACTTGATATAAGTTATAGATCAGAAGTGGCAGAGTCTAAGCAGAGATTGGATATGGACACATAAATATTAGATAATACAGAGAGTAAGTCACAGTCTAAGCAGAGATTGGATATGGACACATAAATATTAGATAATACAGAGAGTAAGTCACAGAATCCATGCACAGACACTTGATATAAGTTATAGATCAGAAGTGGCAGAGTCTAAGCAGAGATTGGATATGGACACATAAATATTAGATAATACAGAGAGTAAGTCACAGAATCCATGCACAGACACTTGATATAAGTTATAGATCAGAAGTGGCAGAGTCTAAGCAGAGATTGGATATGGACACATAAATATTAGATAATACAGAGAGTAAGTCACAGAATCCATGCACAGACACTTGATATAAGTTATAGATCAGAAGTGGCAGAGTCTAAGCAGAGAGATTGGATATGGACACATAAATATTAGATAATACAGAGAGTAAGTCACAGAATCCATGCACAGAGACTTGATATAAGTTATAGATCAGAAGTGGCAGAGTCTAAGCAGAGATTGGATATGGACACATAAATATTAGATAATACAGAGAGTAAGTCACAGAATCCATGCACAGACACTTGATATAAGTTATAGATCAGAAGTGGCAGAGTCTAAGCAGAGATTGGATATGGACACATAAATATTAGATAATACAGAGAGTAAGTCACAGAATCCATGCACAGAGACTTGATATAAGTTATAGATCAGAAGTGGCAGAGTCTAAGCAGAGAGATTGGATATGGACACATAAATATTAGATAATACAGAGAGTAAGTCACAGAATCCATGCACAGACACTTGATATAAGTTATAGATCAGAAGTGGCAGAGTCTAAGCAGAGATTGGATATGGACACATAAATATTAGATAATACAGAGAGTAAGTCACAGAATCCATGCACAGACACTTGATATAAGTTATAGATCAGAAGTGGCAGAGTCTAAGCAGAGAGATTGGATATGGACACATAAATATTAGATAATACAGGAGTAAGTCACAGAATCCATGCACAGACACTTGATATAAGTTATAGATCAGAAGTGGCAGAGTCTAAGCAGAGAGATTGGATATGGACACATAAATATTAGATAATACAGGAGTAAGTCACAGAATCCATGCACAGACACTTGATATAAGTTATAGATCAGAAGTGGCAGAGTCTAAGCAGAGAGATTGGATATGGACACATAAATATTAGATAATACAGGAGTAAGTCACAGAATCCATGCACAGACACTTGATATAAGTTATAGATCAGAAGTGGCAGAGTCTAAGCAGAGAGATTGGATATGGACACATAAATATTAGATAATACAGGAGTAAGTCACAGAATCCATGCACAGACACTTGATATAAGTTATAGATCAGAAGTGGCAGAGTCTAAGCAGAGAGATTGGATATGGACACATAAATATTAGATAATACAGGAGTAAGTCACAGAATCCATGCACAGACACTTGATATAAGTTATAGATCAGAAGTGGCAGAGTCTAAGCAGAGAGATTGGATATGGACACATAAATATTAGATAATACAGGAGTAAGTCACAGAATCCATGCACAGACACTTGATATAAGTTATAGATCAGAAGTGGCAGAGTCTAAGCAGAGAGATTGGATATGGACACATAAATATTAGATAATACAGGAGTAAGTCACAGAATCCATGCACAGACACTTGATATAAGTTATAGATCAGAAGTGGCAGAGTCTAAGCAGAGAGATTGGATATGGACACATAAATATTAGATAATACAGGAGTAAGTCACAGAATCCATGCACAGACACTTGATATAAGTTATAGATCAGAAGTGGCAGAGTCTAAGCAGAGAGATTGGATATGGACACATAAATATTAGATAATACAGAGAGTAAGTCACAGAATCCATGCACAGACACTTGATATAAGTTATAGATCAGAAGTGGCAGAGTCTAAGCAGAGAGATTGGATATGGACACATAAATATTAGATAATACAGAGAGTAAGTCACAGAATCCATGCACAGAGACTTGATATAAGTTATAGATCAGGGGTCGGCAACCTTAAACACACAAAGAGCCACAAAGGTTCTAACTGGAAGCCCCCACTCAATTCTGGAGCCAACCAGAAGTCCGGTTCCCCCATAATAGTGTCTCATCCTAGCGCTGCATCCTTTTTCCTCTACGAGTCCTAACTGAAAACCCTATCAATTGTGGAGCCGACCGGTAACAGGGGTGAGATACCAGCTGTACACTGATGATACTCAGCTGTACTTTTCCACCCCGGGCCACCCCAATGAAGCTGTTGAAGTGCTGTCCTGGTGTTTGGAAGCCGTACAGGTCTGGATGGGGAGAAACAGGCTCAAGCTTAATCCCTCCAAGACGGAGTGGCTGTGGATGCCAGCACCCCGATTCAGTCAGCTGCAGCCGCGGCTGACTGTTGGAGGCGAGTTATTGGCCCCAAAGGATAGGGTGCACAACTTAGGTGTCCTCCAGGATGAACGGCTGTCGTTTGAAGATCATTTGACGGCTGTCTCCAGGAGGGCCTTCCACCAGGTTCACCTGGTTCGGCAGTTGCGCCCCTTCCTTGATCGGGATGCCTTGTGCACAGTCACTCACGCGCTCGTTACCTCTCGCTTGGATTATTGTAATGCTCTCTACATGGGGCTCCCCTTGAGGTGCACCCGGAGGCTTCAGTTAGTCCAGAATGCAGCTGCGTGGGTGATAGAGGGAGCTTCGCGTAGCTCCCGTGTAGCACCGCTCCTGCGCAGACTGCACTGGCTACCTGTGGCCTTTTGGGTGCACTTTAAGGTTTTGGTCACTACCTTTAAAGCGCTCCATGGCTTAGGGCCTGGGTACTTACAGGACCACGTGCTGTTACCTCATGCCTCCCACCGACCCATACGCTCTCACAGAGAGGGACTTCTCAGGGTGCCGTCCGCCAAGCAATGTCGGCTGGCAGCCCCCAGGGGAAGATCCTTCTCTGTAGGGGCTCCCACCCTCTGGAACGAACTTCCCCCGGGTTTACGCCAAATACCTGACCTTTGGACCTTCCGCCGCGAATTGAAAACACATCTATTTATTCGCGCGGGGCTGGCTTAAATTTTATTGGTTTTTAAATTTCTATTATTAATTTTAAGGGGTTTTTTAGTTTTATATGTTTTAAAGTTTTTAGGCCAACTATATAATAAGTTTTTTAATTTGTATTTTAATTGTATATTGTACCGTTTTGTTTTACCTTGGCTGTACACCGCCCTGAGTCCTTCGGGAGAAGGGCGGTATAAAAATCGAATAAATAATAATAATAATAATAACAGGGAGCCACAGCAGAGGGATGAAAGAGCCACATGTGGCTCCAGAGCCACGGGTTGCTGACTCCCGTTATAGCTATATAGATATCGGTAGAAATGGGCCAAACTCACTTAACAAATGTTTCACTTAGCAACATCAATTTTGGGCTCAATGGACTACCTATGTTAAGCCATCAAGCCTTCCTCGATTCGTTTGTATTCTGTCCCATTCCGAATCGTATTTCCAAAACAAGTTGGAAGAAAAAAATAATGGGAGAACTCTTTTTTTTTTCTCCGCGACTCCACTTCCCGTTTGGCCAGTTCTTGAGGTGATTGACTGGTGGTTGCCTTCGCGGGATTGAAGGCGGTAAGAGCAAAAACATGTTGACAAAACGAATCAAAGAGGCCCAAGGAGTGTGTCCCCAGCTGCAGGCTAGAGGTGAAAAAACCACAATTTTTCTGACATCAGCCCGCCTAAAAAAACGAGTTGAACAAGTAAGCAGCCGCAGAATTGTTTTGCCTTCCAACTGGCTCGGTGCTGCATTTTCCAGTCATATCTACAGGTTTCCACCAGATAAACGGTCATCGTACTCCAGATAGACTACATGCCATACATTATGTCCCGAAGCGGCATAACTTAAGACAGATTGCTAGCAGGAAGAGTTGTCGTCGTTTTTATTTAATTTTATTTAAATATTTTTTTTCTTTAACATCCGTAAGTGTTTAGTGGACAGTGTATTATCTGGGTCAATATATTTTGCATACCATTCCGATAGGGGTATCATCATTGAAATATACATTGTCATAGTTTTTCAACTTCTAATCAGGGGTGAAATGCTACCGGTTCCGACCGGTTCAGCTGAACCGGTAGCAATTGCAGCGGGTGGTTCGGAGAACTGGTAGCAACAACAGCACACGGTTCCTCCCACCTGCCCGGTTTTAACCAGGAAGTAACCGGTTTTTTTATCCTCTGTGCATGCTCAGAAGGGTTTGCGCATGCGCAGAGGGTCCGCGTGCATACATGATGAGTATGTGTGTGCGACCGGAGCGAGTGTGCACGCACAGCGCATACACTTTCGAACTGGTAGAGGAGGTAAGCAGATTTCATCCCTGCTTCTAACATTGGTGTGTAGATAGCAGTCATGATATGTTCTATTATATTTCAGTATACATTATCATGATTGCTATCTATACATTATATTATATATATTATTTATAATAATATATTATATAATATATATATAATATATTATATATAATATATTATAATATAATATAATATCTATATTATATTATATATATTATATATATTATATAGTATACATTATATTGAAGGGACGCGGTGGCTCAGGGGCTAGGGCGTTGAGCTTGTCGATCGAAAGGTCGGCAGCTCGGCGGTTCGAATCCCTAGTGCTGCCGTGTAACGGGGTGAGCTCCCGTTACTTGTCCCAGCTTCTGCCAACCTAGCAGTTTCGAAAGCACGTAAAAATGCAAGTAGAAAAAATAGGGACCACCTTTGGTGGGAAGGTGACAGCGTTCCATGCGCCTTTGGAGTTGAGTCATGCCAGCCACATGACCACGGAGACGTCTTTGGGCAGTGCTGGCTCTTTGGCTTTGAAATGGAGATGAGCACTGCCCCCTAGAGTCGGGAACGACTAGCACGTATGTGCGAGGGGAACCTTTACCTTTATACATTATATTGTTTTCCCAATTTCTTTCAACTTCTTTTTTTCTAACACTTATTAGAACAACCACCGTGTTAAAAAGCATTCTATGTCTATCCATCATCTCTTGCCCTTTTTTATCCATCATCTCTTGCCCTTTTCAACTCTTACTAGCTTTTTGGAGAATCTGTGCTGGTATCTTGCAACTCCTTTTTGTCATTTTTATTTAGTCTAAATATTTCCGCTGCCACAGTCTCTGTCTCTTGCTGTTGGATCTCTAGAGTACCCATCCTCAGTTCCCCCATCATTGTTAAGGAATCTTTCTCGTTATTCTCTTTTCTCTTTTGAATTCTTTAAAAAAAAAATGTTCTATTTGTTCCGTGTTCGAAATTATTGCTGCCTCACTTCCTGCTAGTAGGAAGAGTTTTTGAACCCTGCAGTATCTTTGGAAATTCATTTGAATTTTCTTTTTTCCTGCAGTGCACAAATATCTAACCAAGGTCCTTAGATTTCCTCTCTGGGGGAAACATTCCCAAATAGCGATGTGGTGTCAATTTTGGAACACAGCTAGTCTTCGACACACTTGAGAACAAACTTTCTGGGGCTAAATGACACGTTAAATGGGTTTTGCCCCATTTTACGACACCGTTGTTAAGTGGATCACTGCAAATGAATACCCAGTTGTCTGAAGCGAATCGGGCTTTCCTCCTTGACTTTGCTTGTCAGAAGAACGTAAAAAGGGGATCACGTGACCTTGGGACACAGCAACAGTCGTAAGTGCGAACCAGTGACCAAGCATCTGAATTTTGATCACGCGATAATGAGGAAACTGCCAAGGTTGTAAGTGCGAAAAACAGCCATAAGTCACTTTTTTTTTCAGTGCTGTTGTAACTTTAAACGGTCACTAAATGAACTGTTGTAAGTCAAGGACTACCTGTAGTGGTTATTTTCCAATGTGAGAATAGAATAGAATAGAATAGAATAGAATAGAATAGAATAGAATAGAATAGAATAGAATAGAATACTGGAAAATTATAATAGAATAGAATAGAATAGAATAGAATAGAATAGAATAGAATAGAATAGAATAGAATAGAATAGAATAGAATAGAATAGAATAGAATAGAATACTGGAAAATTAGAATAGAATAGAGTAGAGTAGAGTAGAGTAGAGTAGAGTAGAGTAGAATACTGGAAAATTAGAATAGAATAGAATAGAATAGAATAGAATAGAACAGAACAGAATAGAACAGAACAGAATAGAATACTGGAAAATAGAATAGAACAGAACAGAATAGAACAGAATAGAATAGAATAGAATAGAATAGAATAGAATAGAATAGAATAGAATAGAATAGAATAGAATAGAATAGAATAGAATAGAATAGAATAGAATAGAATAGAATAGAATAGAATACTGGAAAATTAGAATAGAATAGAATAGAATAGAATAGAATAGAATAGAATAGAATAGAATAGAATAGAATAGAATTCTGGAAAATGGAATGGAATGGAATGGAACAGAACAGAAAAATAAATCCACTCTGCTATAGATTGACGGGAGAGAGAAAGTCACCAAGATGTTGTCTGTGTTAGAAAACATAAGCCAACAACTAACAATGGTTAGCTAGTTAGTTGTAACGAATAACTAATTATTCTAACGCAGACTGTTTGAGACCCTTCAGAATGAGATGATCTAGAAAATGCCTGAGTAACCATTAAAATTTCGGCCACGTTTAGGTACCTTGATGTTCTTCAAACGTTTTTGGTTACAGTTCCCATCACAGATTCGTTTAGCGACTTCGATTCAAAGATACAACGGCACCCAAAAAAGGTGACTGGTGACCCTTTGTCACACTAAACAACCGTTGCACCATTCCGCACGGAGAGGTGATCAAAATCTGGGACGCTTGGCAACTGGTTCATACTTACGACCGTTGCAGCTTCCCAGGGTCACGTGATCCCCTCATGGACAAGAAAAGTCAGTGAGGAAGCCCAATGGGCTTAACGGCCGTTTGAAGGGATTCACTGAACAACGGCCGGACGGGTTCGTAAAAACGGGGTAAAATTCACTTCACCCGCGTTCCACTTAGCAACGGAAATGTTGCGCTCAATTGTGGTCGTCGGTCGAGGGCTCCCTATATTTTTTTACGATGATTTTTGACCTAATTGGCCGAAGCTGACGGACGTTAATAGCATCAATATCTGGAGAGCGCGAGTTTGCTCTCATCTCTGAGGAGCAAGTTTCAGATAAGATCAGTGGGTCAAAAGTGAGTGAACTTCAGGCAAAGCTATCGAAGGAAGCAACTCTAGAAATATGCGGGCTGAAAATAGTTAAAATACTTCCGCGGATGTTGCGTTTCTTCTGGCTTTATCAGGAAATCGCAAAAGAATATTGTCAACCAAGATTTCCTTGAACAATAAAATGCTGGGGGCGTAAGCTATTCGTTCCGTCTTTCTCAAATATAAACCCTGGTCTGTTTTTTGAGTTCCGTTTGTGGGCTAGCGCGTATATCTTCAGTAGATTATACAGATTAACAGAGTCGGAAGGGACCTGGTAGGTCATCTAGTCCAACCCCCCAAGCAGGAGACCCTACACCATTTCTGACAGATGGACAGTCCATTCTCTTCTTGAAGGCTTCCAGGAATGAAGCTCCTGCAACTTCTGAAGGCAACTTCTGTTCCATGGGTTGATTGTTCTCCCTGTCGGAAAAATTCTCCTTATTTCCAGGTTGAATCTCTCCTTGATCAGTTTCCATCCATTATTCCTTGTCTGGCCTTTGGAAAATAGCTTGATCCCCTCCTCTCTGTAGCAGCCCCTCAAATTTGGGGAGACTGCTATCCTGTCTCCCCTGGTCCTTCTCTTCACTAGACTAGCTAGGCCCAGTTCCTGCAACCGTATGTTTTAGCCATCGTATGTTTTAGCCTCTAGTCCCTTCATCATCCTGGTTGCTCTTTTCTGCACTTTTTCTAGAGTCTCAACATCATTTTTTATAGTGTGGTGACCAAAAATGGGTGCAGTACTCTAGGTGTGGTCTTACTAAGGCTTTTTAAATAGAATAGAATAGAATAGAATAGAATAGAATAGAATAGAATAGAATAGAATAGAATAGAATAGAATAGAATAGAATAGAATAGAATAGAATAGAATTTTTTATTGGCCAAGTGTGATTGGACACAGAAGGAATTTGTCTTGGTGCATATGCTCTCAGTGTACATAAAAGAAAAGATACGTTCATCAAGGTACAACATTTACAACACAATTGATGGTCAATATATCAATATAAATCATAAGGATTGCCAGCAACAAGTTATAGTCATACAGTCATAAGTGGAAAGAGATGGGTGATGGGAACTATGAGAAGATTAATAGTAATGCAGATTCAGTAAATAGTTTGACAGTGTTGAGGGAATTATTTGTTTAGCAGAGGGATGGCCTTCGGGAAAAAACTGTTCTTGTGTCTAGTTGTTCTGGTGTGCAGTGCTCTATAGCGTCGTTTTGAGGGTAGGAGTTGAAACAGTTTATATCCAGGATGCCAGGGGTCTGTAAATATTTTCACGGCCCTCTTCTTGATTCGTGCAGTATACAGGTCCTCAGTGGAAGGCTTTAAAGGTTCCCCTCGCACATATGTGCAGTTGTTCCTGACTCTAGGGGGCGGTGCTCATCTCCATTTCAAAGCCGAAGAGCCAGCGCTGTCCAAAGACCTATCCATGGTCATGTGGCCGGCATGACTCAAGGCCAAAGGCGCACGGCAAACACTGTTACTTTCCCACCAAAGGTGGTCCCTATTTTTTCTACTTGCATTTTTTACCTGCTTTCAAACTGCTAGGTTGGCAGAAGCTGGGACAAGTCATGGGAGCTCACCCCGTTATACGGCAGCACCAGGGATTCGAACCGCTGAACCGCCGACCTTTCGATCAACAAGCTCAGCGTCTTAATCATTGAGCCACCCTATAAGACTTTATAGAGTGGTATTAGTGCCTCCCTTAATCTTGATTTGTCTTCTAACCAGCGTTTATAACTTTCATTTCAGATGCCCGTGAAGTTAAAATCATGGTCTTAGAACTCCCGCTGATTTGTTGGTAAGTAGACTAATGGAAAATATTTCCATGTCTTTCCACCTGTTTCAAAACCTCTTCTAACTTATAACTTACAAACACTGTGCTAAAATGGCCATTTTTTCCATCCCTTATAAATGCCCGTAAGCCCTTGACTTACGACCGCAATTGCGCCCGAAATTAAGTGAGATATTTGTCCGCTGACTTTTGCCCCGTTGTACGACCTTCCTCGCCACCGTTGTTAAGCGAATCCCTCCGGTCGGTAAGTGAGTCACGTGGTCATTAGGTGAAACTGGCTTCCCCCTTTGCGGGTTAGAAGGGTCGCAAGAGGGGACACGGCAACGGTCGTAAGTAGGAACCGGTTGCCAAGCGTCTGAGTTTTGCTCACGTGATCGTGGGGATGCGTCAAAGGGGCCGGAATAGCTCAGGCTGGTAAAGCCTGTTATTAAGAACACAAAGCCTGCAATTACTGCAGGTTCAAGCCCCACCAGGCCCAAGGTTGACTCAGCCTTCCATCCTTTATAAAGTAGGTAAAATGAGGACCCAGATTGTTGGGGGGGCAATAAGTTGACTTTGTAAAAATATACAAATAGAATGAGACTATTGCCTTACACACTGTAAGCCGCCCTGAGTCTTCGGAGAAGGGCGGGGTATAAATGTAAACAAACAAAAAAAAAAAGGTCGTAAAAGTGTGAAAAATGGTCATAAGTCGCTTTTTTCAATGCCATTCAAACTTTTACCTGTGGTGGTTATTTTCCAATGTGTGTGTGTGTGTGACAGAGAGAGAGAGAGAGAGAGAGAGAGAGAAGAAAGGAAGGAAGGAAGGAGGAAGAGAGAGAAAAAATGTGGGAGGGAGAAAGAGAAGTAAAGAGAAGGAGGGAGGAAAGGAGAGAGAGATAAGGAGAGAGGGAGGAAGACAAAAGGGGGAAAAGAGAGACAGACAGACAGACAGACAGACAGACAGACAGAGAGATCAAATTCTAACATCAACTTCTGATAAAGGACAATATTTGTAGCTCAGGGTTGACGTGAGTTGTCCTTGGTGCTCTCTAAACTGGGTTGTTTTCTTACAGAACTTTCATTACCGTAACTAGTCAGGAATAGCACTGATGATGTTACCTAGTTTGGTTAATGAAACGTCTGTAGGTTTTATCCTCGTCCACCACAAGGATGAAACACCCAGACGGAAACTGAGCGACCTGGTATATGCAGTACAAGGCAGGCGGCCATGTGCAGATCTGTACACTGAGGAAACGAAACAACCACTTCATAAACTTCCTCCTCCAGTCCCACTCCCTTCTAGCACTGATGATGTTACCTAGTTGGATCATGAAATGTCCCTGCAAGAAAACAACCGAGATATGAGAGCACCAAGGACCCCGCTGTCCTCCCCTCTTCCTCCTTCTCCTCCTCCTCTTCCTCCTCTTCCTTCTCCTCCTCCAATCTCCCTCCCTTTTAGCACTGATGATGTTACCTAGTTGGGTCATGAAACATCTACAAGAGAACCACCAAGCTCAGAGAGCATCAAGGACCTCAGTCCTCCTTCTCCTCCTTCAACCCCGCTCCCTTCTAGTATTGACGATGTTTTACGGATATTCTTGCCCCAGTTGTTAAGTGGATCGTGGCAGGTGTTCGGTTAACAACGTGGCCGTTAAGTGAATCTGGCTTCCCCACGGACTTTGCTCGTCAGAAGGTCGCAAAAGAGGATCCCACGATCCCGGGAACACCTGCAGCCTTCATAAATATGAGTCAGTTGCTAACTGTCTGAGTTTTGATCCCGGGAGGCTACCACAGTGCTAAGTGTGGGAAAAAAAATGGTCATGAGTCACTTTTTTTTTCCCCTGGAGTGTTGTAACTTTTGAACGGTCGCTAAATGAACTGTTTTAAATCGAGGACTACCCGCCTTTAACTTTTTCTGTTTTTTAAAATTCGGCTGGGTTAAGGGAAGCCATTTTCCGGGAGCATTTCTTCTGTCTGGCCTTTTCAGTCCTCTCTGATTTCTGATCGGTTAGGTGGCTTCGATTTTTCACAGCACTTCGGACCCAAAAGCCACACAGGTGTTGAAAGAGTGGATGGATCTTTGCAATTTCACCGCTGTAGCATAATTTCTCAATGTTTGCATGCTCAGGAGTCTGGATTTGGTTCTCTGCTCCCGTCTCGCTTCTCGAGAGAGCTTCCCGGGTTGTTTCAACTCCATTTGGAGGGAAATAAGCCGCTGGTTAATATTTAACGAAGGAAATACTTTCTGTTTCTACTACTATCCTGTTTGGTAGATGAAGAAAACTCCTTCACTGTTTATGTCTTAGATGGGAAAGAATGAGAGAATGAGAGGGAGAGACAGAGAGACAGACAGAGAAGGAATGAAGGGAGGGAGGGAAAGAGAGAGAGAGAGAAGGAAGGAAAGGAAGGAAGAAAGAAAGAAAGAAAGAAAGGGGAAAGGGCGGGAGGGAGAAAAGGAGAGAGAGCAAGGAACGAATGAAGGAAGGAAAGAGAAAGAGAGAGATGGAGGAAAGAAAGGGAGAGAGGAAGGAAGGAGAAGGAAAGAGAAAGGAAGGAAGGAAAGAGGGAGGGAGGGAGGAAGGAAGGAGAAAAGAAGAGAGAGGAAGTAACAAAAGAATGAAGGAAAGAGAAAGAAAGAGAGAGGGGGAAGAGAGAGGAAAAGAGAGAGAGAAGGAGGAAGAAAGGAGAGAGGAAGGGAGGGAGGAAGGAAGGAGAAAAGAAGAGAGAGGAAGTAACAAAAGAATGAAGGAAAGAGAAAGAAAGCGAGAGAGAGAAAGAGAAAGGAAAGGAAGGAAGGAAGGAAGAAGTAAAGAAAGAAAGAAAGAGGGGGAAGAGAGGGAGGAAAGGAGAGAGAGGAAGGAACAAATGAAGGAAAGAGAAAGAAAGCGAGAGAGAGAGAGAGAAGGAAGGAAGGAAGGAAGAAGAAGGAAAGAAAGAGAGAGCGGGGGAGGGAGAGAGGAAAAGAGAGAGAGGAAGGAACAAATGAAGGAAGGAAAGAGAAAGAAAGCGAGAGAGAGAAAGAGAAAGGAAAGGAAGGAAGGAAGAAGAAAGAAAGAAAGAAAGAGGGGGAAGAGAGGGAGGAAAGGAGAGAGAGGAAAGAACAAATGAAAGAAGGAAAGAGAAAGAGAGAGAGAGAGAGAGAAGAAAGGAAAGAAGGAAGAAGTAGAGAAGGAAGGAAAGAAAGAAAGAAAGAAAGAAAGAGGGGAAGGGAGGGAAGAAAGGAGAGAGAGGAAGGAACAAATGAAAGAAGAGAAAGCGAGAGAGAGAGAGAGAAAGAGAAGAAAGGAAAGAAGGAAGAAGTAAAGAAGTAAAGAAAGAAAGAAAGAAAGAGGGGGAAGGGAGGGAGGAAAGGAAAGAGAGGAAGGAACAAATGAAGGAAAGAGAAAGAACGTGAGTGAGAGAAAGAGAGGAAAGGAAGGAAGTAATGAAGGAAGAAGAAGGAAAGAAAGAGAGAGCGGGGGAGGGAGAGAGGAAAAGAGAGAGAGGAAGGAACAAATGAAGGAAGGAAAGAGAGAGAGAGAGGAAGGGAGGAAGGAAGGAAGGGAGTACAAGCAACATGTTAATTGAGTCAAATGCCATCACCCTTAGTGTTTCCCATGTTTAAACATAATTGGAAACTCATTTTATCCAACGCGCCCTTTCAAAAAGAAAGTGGAAAGTTCCACCTCTTGTTATTTTGCATAAAATTCCTTGCTTCTAATGCCTGTTTCTCTGCCCCCATCCATTTCTCTTTACAGATACTGACAAAGGAAGAATCCAAATGGGGTGCAAATGCTGTAAAATGATTAAAAGGTAGGACAGCCTCCATCTCATTTCTGGCAGGGCTAAAATCATAGAAGGTTAATTAATACGGCTAACTCGCCCAGTCGTTTGTTTGTTTGTTTGTTTTTCACTTATCAATTTTGCAAGCTGACCCAACCCCAAAATTCTGGCTGGCCTGCCAAAAGCAAAAATATTGTGTGTGTGTGTATTTATTAATCAGATTTCCCCACAATGGACACCGTTAAACGGTCAAGTAGAAGTGAAAGCACAGCGAAATAATGGGGTTTTTTTTAGTTGCGTTGCCAAACATCAAGAACATGGGTAGTTAACTTTAGTTCCATTTCAATCAGTTGGGTTTTTTTAATTGCATTTATATCCCGCCCTTCTCCGAAGACTCAGGGCGGCTTACACTATGTCAAGCAATAGTCTTCATCCATTTGTATATTATATACAAAGTCATCTTTTTATTGCCCACAACAATCTGGGTCCTCGTTTTACCTACCTTATAAAGGATGGAAGGCTGAGTCAACCTTGGGCCTGGTGGGACTTGAACCTGCAGTAATTGCAAGGAGCTGTGTTAATAACAGACTGTCTTAGCAGTCTGAGCCCACCATCAGTGGTGGGCTGCAGCCGGTTTAACAACCGGTTTGGCGAGCAAACGCTAAAATTGGAGGTGTTTAAAGCTGCTTACCTTCTAAGTCAGTGGTAGTCAACCTTGTCTCTACTGCGGGCGTTCCAGCTTTCATGGTGGGCGGTAGGGGTTTTGTCCGATACTGAAGCACTTTCCTTTTTTTTTTTAAATTAAATTGACTTTTTTAAAAAAATTCATAGCATTATTTAAAAACATTTTCATCAGGTTTTCATAAAATTCCCCGTGACAATTTAAATTTCTGAAAATGTACTGTTTGTATCGCCCGCGCGTAAGTTTAGTTCACGTTACGTAAGTGAAACTAAATGGTGCTATAGTGCGACTGCAAACAAAAGAGCCTCGTCCAGAATAGCTCGCGCATCTCCCCCCACACCACCCAGCTGTAACAGACAAGCAGAGCTGGTAGCCGGCACACACACACACACCCAAACCCAATTCACGATGCACGAGAGGCATGCACAGACGACGATACACGGTGCATTACTGTGGAACTGGTGGGCAGTTAGAAAATTTTACTACTAACAGAGATACAAAAGTGGGCGGTAGGTATAAAAAGGTTGACTACCCCTGTTCTAAGTCATCCCCAGTAAGTAGAATAGCTGTAATGCGCGATTCAGACAAGCTAGAAACAAGGACAGGATAGTGCGGGTGCGGGTGGGCGGGGCCAGCTGAACATCGGAACTACGGGTTCACTTGAACTGGTCCGAACCGACTGAATCCCACCCCTGATTTCAATGTAGTTGCGCCGTGCTTTTCTACCACGGTAAAAATGCTCAAAATTCAGATGAGAAATCCTGGCGAAATTAGCAGGTTTCTCCATAATGGAGGGAGGAAAAATGGAATAACTGGGTACTCTCCATTTTTTCCCCAGTTACATCTTTCATCCCCAAGACGTGCAGACGGCCACATACATCAATGAGATAAATAACCACAAATCGGATGAAGATGAAGAAAGAGGGAGGTTTCATTGCAAACAGAACAGTGACATTCCGGGCCATAGAAATGAAATCCAGATTGCCGAGACGCCGGTAGCAGCAAACCAAAGCAGATTCCACTACTCCAAAGATGCTCTCTGGAGCTCCAGAATCCCTTCCCTTCCGGACAAAGGACTTGGAAACGCCGTAGTAAAATGTAACGTTAATGGGATCCACTCCTCCAAAAATATCGGGCCCCCTCCTCATAAAACCCAACCTAAAGAGATTAACCTGCACAGCTCTTCCACTCAGCAGCCTGATCCTCCAGGCAAAAGAGTTTTCCAGCCAAAAACAGGTGATAAACTCGAGTTCTTTGATCCTGAAAATCAAACTTTGGAAACTTTGAATGCTCTTTGTGAGGAGGAGGGCTCTCGGACTACTGCCGAATCCATTTTTTCCATACCGTGTGCCCTACCAGAGATCCGAGACAACGACTTCCGGTTGGATATTCCGTCTTTTCTCCCCGAGGACAGCTGTGCTGAGAAATCGAACCTCTCAAACCCTCTTGTACAAATTAACCAAAGCACGGAAACCATGACAGTCATCCACAACTGGAACCCGCCGTGCGGCGAGTCCGAGGAAGGGGTCCGTGTCTGGAGGACGAGTCCTTTCGGCTTCTCATTCGAGGACCAAATAGCCACCGAGATCCTCTCTGGCAGGAAGAAGGGAGAACCTGCATGGGAAGCCAGATGCGATGGCTTCGCCAAGGTCAACGGAGAACTGGAAGAAGATGCAGAAGTCGCAGAGGCCCTGGCAGCCCTGGAGGCCGCTACGGCAGGTGAAAATTTTGAAGAGGAAGAGGAGGAAGACTATTAGGTGGCTGTTTGGGATAGTGATGATGATACGTGCTTCTTCAACAAGGAGGAGTTGCTTCACTTGAGAAAGCCACTTGGAGGTCTGGTCTCAGCAGGATGGTCATAGCTGGTCAAAGGAATTGACCAAATAAGATGTATAATGACAGTAGACATCATTGGGTCAACTCTACACTTATTCCAGCCCCATGGGATGAGCTTTCCTGAACATCACCCATCTAATGTTCATGGACCAATCTTCTACTACCCTAGAAGACCTTGGTCAAGGCCTCTTTATTTGACCATGGTCTGAGAACATATCCATCTTGTAAGGAACGGCTCTCCAGACTTATGTTTAGATGGCTTGCAGGATGTCCATATA
Organism: Ahaetulla prasina; assembly: GCF_028640845.1. Lineage (NCBI taxonomy): Eukaryota > Metazoa > Chordata > Lepidosauria > Squamata > Colubridae > Ahaetulla > Ahaetulla prasina. The sequence continues at coordinate 87,810,506 of NC_080546.1, forward strand.
TTGTCCGGAAGGGCAAAGAGAAGATTCTTGGTTATGGAAACATAAAAACCAAGCATGAGCAGGAATTTCCCATAAATTCCTGGAGGGAGAAGGGGTTGTTTTTAATAAACGAATTCTGTGTAGCCCATGGTAGGGCTTATGCGATAGTGGGATTTTTGTGTGTGTGTGTTTGTGTCCTGTTTTAAAGTGGTGGGAAAGTAGGCTGGGGATTGTAAGCCTTTATTAATATTTGGTGCTCAAAATCCTGTTTGGCGCCCATTTTCCTTCTTCCTTCCTTCCTTCCTTCCTTCCTTCCTTCCTTCCTTCCTTCCCTTTTTCTTCTTCTTCTTCTTCCTCTTCCTCTTCCTCCTCCTCCTCCTCTTATTCCTCCTCCTCTTCCTTACTCTATTCGATTTGATTCAATTTGATTCTATTCTATTCTATTCTATTCTATTCTATTCCTCCTCCTCTTCCTCCTCTTCTTCTTCTCCTCCTCCTCCTCCTCCTTCTATTCTATTCCTCCTCCTCTTCCTTGTTCTATTCTATTCTATTCTATTCCTCCTCCTTCTCCTCCTGCTCTTTCTCCTCTTCTTCTCCTCCTCCTCCTCCTTCTATTCTATTCCTCCTCCTCTTCCTTGTTCTATTCTATTCTATTCTATTCTATTCTATTCTATTTCTCCTCCTCTTCCTTATTCTATTCTATTCTATTCCTCCTCTTCCTCCTCCTCCTCCTTCTTCTTCTTCTTCTTCCTCTTCCTCTTCCTCCTCCTCCTCCTCTTATTCCTCCTCCTCTTCCTTACTCTATTCGATTTGATTCAATTTGATTCTATTCAATTCTATTCTTTTCTATTCCTCCTCCTCTTCCTCCTCTTCTTCTTCTCCTCCTCCTCCTTCTATTCTATTCCTCCTCCTCTTCCTTGTTCTATTCTATTCTATTCTATTCCTCCTCCTTCTCCTCCTCCTCTTTCTCCTCTTCTTCTCCTCCCTCTCCCCCCTCTATTCTATTCCTCCTCCTCTTCCTTGTTCTATTCTATTCTATTCTATTCCTCCTCCTCTTCCTTATTCTATTCTATTCTATTCCTCCTCTTCCTCCTCCTCCTCCTCCTTTTCTTCTTCTTCTTCTTCTTCCTCTTCCTCTTCCTCCTCCTCCTCCTATTCTATTCCTCCTCCTCTTCTTTACTCGATTCGATTCGATTCGATTCAATTTGATTCTATTCTATTCTATTCTATTCTTCCTCCTCCTTCTCCTCCTCTTCTTCCTCCTCTTCTTCTTCTCCTCCTCCTCCTCCTCCTCCTTCTATTCTATTCCTCCTTCCTTGTTCTATTCTGTTCTATTCTATTCTATTCTATTTCTCCTCCTCTTCCTTATTCTATTCTATTCTATTCCTCCTCCTCCTCCTCCTCCTCCTCCTCCTCCTCCTCCTCCTCCTCCTCCTCCTCCTCCTCCTCCTCCTCTTCTTCTTCTTCTTCTTCTTCTTCCTCCTCCTCCTCTTCCTCCTTTTGTTTGAAGGAAAGAAGAAGGCCCCAAAAGCATCAAGTCAAGAACTCAAAAACACTAGACCGGTTAATTCAAAAGTGATCTTACGCCCTTAAGGAGGCATTGGTTGAAATTTTGACACTGCGCGGGGCTTTCTATGGTCTCCAGACACTCTCTTCACTAGAGAAGGACTTTTCAAACTTTCTTTTCAATCCTTTCTTTTCTTTTCCTTTTGTTTCCTTTCTTTCTATTTCCCCTTCCCTTCGTTTTCCTTTCCTTCTCTTTCCCTTCCCCTTCCCCTTCCGCATTCCCTTCCTTTTCCTTTCCTTCTCTTCCCTTCCCTTCCTTTTCCTTTCCTCTCCATTCCTTCTCTTCCCTTTTCCCTTCTGCCTTCCCTCCCCTTCCCTTCCCTTCCCTTCCCCTCCTTTCTCTTTCCCTTCCCTTTTTTCCAGCCTAAATTAAGGATACTTATATTTCATGTTGAAATTTCTGCAAGGAAATGATTTGCGTGTATAAAGGTGAGGTATAGAAGGAAGACTTTGGGATAATTTGCATTAAAATGATATCAGGATATTTGCATTTTTTGAAAAAAAAAAGAAGATAAGAATTAGTAGTCTGGAAACTACAGAAAGTCTTTGTTCAGGTAAGTTACAACAAGTAGTTGTTTTTTAAAAAAAACACCTACATTTTCAGCAAAATGAAAGTCCATCCTTCAAAAATTTGGACAGAAAAAAGCAAGGAACCTACTACCAGGGGTGAAATCCAGCAGGTTCTGACGGGTTCTGGAGAACCGGTAGCGGAAATTGTGAGTAGTTCGGAGAACTGGCAAATACCACCTCTGGCTGGCCCCAGAGTGGGGTGGGAATGGGGATTTTGCAGTATCCTTCTGGTATAGGGTGGGAATGGAGATTTTGCAGTATCCTTCCCTGCCATGCCCACCAAGCCACGCCCACCAACCCATGCCCACAGAACTGGTAGTAAAAAAAAATTGAATTTCATCACTGCCTACTACCCTCTTTTCAGTTTGAACAAATGTTATTGAAAGGGATGAAATCGTAACAGGCTACCATAGGTGTTTTGCAACGTCTACACACTTAGGACACTAAAAGTGGATTTTTACTGCCCTTCCCATCGTCATCTCAAAGCTATAAAAAAAAGATCCACAGATGGAGGTCAAAACAAACTTTCTGTTTCAAGTGAAACTCTCCTCTTTTTTTCCCACACGTGTAAAAAGCAAGATAGGTCTTCAATTAGATTCCTGGGACCCCAATTGCCCACCCCTGTTCAATGCGACTGGGAAATCAACCAGTTTCAACCAGTTAAAGATGCCAACACTTTTTCTTTCCATTTCATGCGACGCCAAAAATGCATCACCTTTTAAACGCAACAGAAGCAGAGGTGGGTTTCAGCAGGTTCTGACCAGTTCTGGAGATCCGGTAGCGGAAATTTTGAGTAGTTCAGAGAACCGATAGTAAAGCTTCTGACTGGCCCCACCCCATCTGTTCTCTGCCTCCCGAGTCCCAGCTGATTGGGAGGAAATGGGGATTTTACGGTATCCTTTCCCTGGAATGGGGTGGGAATGGATACTCAAAATTTCCGCTACTGGTTCTCCAGAACTGGTCGGAACCTGTTGAAACCCACCTCTGGCGTGTGCCCAAACGCCCAAAATGCAATGCGTGCAGCCCCCACATACCCGCCTCCCACGCATGCATGTGTGGACCCCCTACTCTTGCTCCACCTACCTGTCCGCCAAATCTTGGAAATGTAACCCGCAGGTCGCCACTACCGGTTCGCCCGAACCCATCGAAACCGGCTGAATGCTACCTCTGCTGTCGCATTACGTCCAAAAATTTTTAACTTTCGCTTTTTAATGGCTTTGATGATTTCCCTTGGCTTTCCCAGGCGGCTTATGCCCTCCTCATTTCTCATTTTGTCAACCCAGCCTATACGTAAACAGCGTATCAGCGTTCCAGAAAACCCCCTCCTAAAAGAAAAGACTCCGAGGCAAACATCTTTCAAAGTTCTTTTACTAGCATAGGTAAACTGGCACAGCTGGATAAACTCCGAATCTGGAGATCCGGGTTTTTCCTCAGTAGTACAAAACTCCAGATCACCACCCCTGGACTCCTCTGCCGATCACGTGCTCCAGTCACCAACCGTCCCATCTCGAGGCATCACTCCGACCACTCCTTCTCCAGATGCCGTCTTGGCCTGACCTTGACCGGCAGGAAGAATGTTATTATGTCTAATGGCCCCTTGTACCAACCTCCCCACCCCTTCTCCTACTTTCCCACACAGGAGAAAGTGGCAGCGTGTGGAAGCCTTCGGCCTAGTATGGCTTCCAAAGCTGACACAGCCACCTGACAATCCCCATTTCAAATGCTTCTAGTCCCTTCTTGTGGCTTTCTGTCCAGAGACCAACTCTCCACTCCGTAGAACAGGATAGAAAAGATGTAGCATCGGACAAGCCTGATTTTCAATCTTAAGCTTATGTCCAGAGATGGTTTTCAGCCGGTTTGGACCGGTTCGGGCAAATCGGTAGTAGAAATCGCAGACGGGCCCGCCCACTCGCCCCAGCTCTTTGCCGTTCTATTTAGGCATGTTTTTGAGGCCGGGCGCGTGAGCGAAAGGCATGCGCGGAAGGCCAGGTACACACGCAGAAGCTCCGCGCCCAAAGTGAGCATGCGCACGTAGGGTAAACTGGCGGTAGCAAAATGTGAAACCGACTGTTAAGGGTAATCTGGGTTCACAACCAAGGTTGTGGACTGTTGAGCAGAGTACCCTACGCATGAAAACGACTGAGACTGGTTGTATACAATAACAGTCACTGGCAGACAAACTGGGGTTTGATATTCCTTTACTTTTAGGGAAAAGGCAAAGTCATAGTCCAAAATCAATTCCAGGTCATACACATATAAAGTCAGTCAGGGATGTTACGAAGTCTTCTTACCAACGTAGACTTGCACAACAAACAAGGTCTTCTTTCAGTTCGGCAAAACACAGTTCAATTCACAACAGTCAGTATCTTGAGGAATCAATAACTAGCCATGATCAAGCAACGATCATAAAGCTCAAATATACAGTTGCAGCATGTCATCAGGTTACAATGCTGTAGCGTCCCTGTGGATTCCCCACAAGCCATAATTTAGTAGTCCTTCTATACATTGGCTACAGAGCTCAACCAATCAGGATGCTTGCATGATGCAGCATAGCCTTAAAGCAATATCATGCCTTTCTATAAACATACATAGCTAGTTTATATATTGCCTGGCCAACTAGTTAGGCAAATAACAATTTCCTGACACCCACCACTGCTTATGTCATGACTGCAGAAGACCTTTTTCATTTTGAAAGAATGCTGTTCGAGCTTTCTCCATCCTTGTTTTTACTTCAGTTGTCGTGTCCCAGCTTTCATGTAAATTAGAAGCGAGGTATGTTTAGTGAACATTTAGTGAAGGTAAAACGAAGTTGGAACCAGTTGCTGGCCTTGCTCCCTTCCTGATGTAAAAGAGCGCCACCTGCAGGATTAAAGATATGCAGGCGGCTGTAATGAGAAATAAAAGGTAGCCGGAGCGAAGGATTTAGGATAATTTCCAAGAATAAGGCAGTAAGCAATTATATGTTAAAACACTATTTTCTTTTTTCTTAACAGTTTATTTATATATTTTCACATTACATACCTAAGTGCTTAGTGTACAGTATATTGTCTGGATCCATTTATTTATATACAATAATACTTTTCCCACGCCTAATTTCTACCTCTACTGTCCCTATATCTTCTTTTTCTTTTATTTTTAATGTCAATCTGTCCATTGCTACGCAATCTAAAAAATGTTTTAATTACATCATCCTTTCTTTTTTCCAGTACTGTGCAAATACGATTCTAGCTGCTGTCAAGACATTTTTTTGGCCTAAATGTAGAACCTTACTTTTTTTCAACAGTGAAAAAAGTAAGGTTCTACATTTAGGCCAAAAAAACAAAATGCACCAGTACCGTATATGTGGTACCTTGCTCAATAGTAGTACCTGTGAGAGGGATCTTGGAGTCCTAGTGGATAACCATTTAGATATGAGCCAGCAGTGTGCAGCAGCTGTTAAAAAAGCCAACACAGTTCTGGGCTGCATAAACAGAGGGATAGAATCAAGATCACGTGAAGTGCTAGTACCACTTTATAATGCCTTGGTAAGGCCACACTTGGAATATTGCATCCAGTTTTGGTCGCCACGATGTAAAAAAGATGTTGAGACTCTAGAAAGAGTGCAGAGAAGAGCAACAAAGATGATTAGGGGACTGGAGGATAAAACATATGAAGAACGGTTGCAGGAACTGGGTATGTCTAGTTTAACAAAAAGAAGGACTAGGGGAGACATGATAGCTGTGTTCCAATATCTCAGGGGCTGCCACAGAGAAGTGGGAGTTGGGCTGTTCTCCAGAGCACCTGAGGGTAGAACAAGAAGCAATGGGTGGAAACTGATCAAGGAAAGAAGCAACTTAGAACTAAGGAGAAATTTCCTGACAGTTAGAACAATTAATAAGTGGAACGACTTGCCTTCAGAAGTTGTGAATGCTCCAACACTGGAAATTTTTAAGAAAATGTTGGATAACCATCTGACTGAGATGGTGTAGGGTTTCCTGCCTGGGCAGGGGGTTGGACTAGAAGGCCTCCAAGGTCCCTTCCAACTCTGATGTTATGTTATGTTATGTTATGTTATGTTATGTAATATTAAGTATAAGTTCCCTTTATTGTACTTTTCAGATATCGTGCCTAGCAAAAAATATTTCTGGCTTATAATCTAGATGTGGTTTTAACATATTCTCCAACCGTGTATGGATTTTTGTCCAATATTTGTTTGCTTTTACACATGTCCACCACATATGATAATATGTTCTGGTTACATTTCCAAGATTTGGCAAACATACCAGTTTTGGTCGCCACGATGTAAAAAAGATGTTGAGACTCTAGAAAGAGTGCAGAAAAGAGCAACAAAGATGATTAGGGGACTGGAGGATAAAACATATGAAGAACGATTGCAGGAACTGGGTATGTCTAGTTTAATGAAAAGAAGGACTAGGGGAGACATGATAGCAGTGTTCCAATATCTCAGGGGTTGCCATAAAGAAGAGGGAGTCAAGCTATTCTCCAAAGCACCTGAAGGCAGGACAAGAAGCAATGGGTGGAAACTGAACAAGGAAAGAAGCAACTTAGAACTAAGGAGAAATTTCCTGACAGTTAGAACAATCAATAAGTGGAACGACTTGCCTGCAGAAGTTGTGAATGCTCCAACACTGGAAATTTTTAAGAAAATGTTGGATAACCATCTGACTGAGATGGTGTAGGGTTTCCTGCCTGGGCAGGGGGTTGGACTAGAAGGCCTCCAAGGTCCCTTCCAACTCTGTTGTTATATATATATATACTTTTAAACATCTTTGCTAATCTTTGCCAGTGGTAGATGCCACCTATAAAACATTTTATATAAATTTTCTTTATGTAGTTGCCATTGTCGACTTACAATTTCTCTCCCAAATCTTTTGTCATGTGTAAATCTATAGTATAGGCAGTGGCACACTGGCTAAGATGCTGAGCTTATCGATCGAAAGGTCATCTCCAACCGAAATGGAGATGAGCACCGCCCCCTAGAGTCAGGAACGATTAGCACATATGAGTGAGGGGAACCTTTACCTATGCTATATCCAAGGGATGCGGTGGCTCAGTGGGTAAGAGATGCTGAGCTTGTCGATCGAAAGGTCGGCAGTTCGGCGGTTCGAATCCCTAGTGCTGCCGCGTAACGGGGTGAGCTCCCGTGACTTGCCCCAGCTTCTGCCAACCTAGCAGTTCGAAAGCACGTAAAAAAATGCAAGTAGAAAAATAGGGACCACCTTTGGTGGGAAGGGAACAGCGTTCCGTGCGCCTTTGGCATTGAGTCATGCTGGCCACATGACCACGGAGACATCTTCGGACAGCGCTGGCTCTTCGGCTTTGAAACGGAGATGAGCACTGCCCCCTAGAGTCGGGAATGACTAGCACGTATGTGCGAGGGGAACCTTTACCTTTAGCTATAGTATAGCCAAAGGTTTTTCCCCATACTATCATTGTTTCTTTTACCTGTTCATTTTCTGAAAAGGTCTCTTTTCCTGGCTAGGATTTCTTTCTTTCTGTCTCTTCAACACAAGAGTCTGTACCAGCGGATTATGAAACAACTGTCCTAGGGTGTGGTTTTTTTACACCGTGTATTTTTAAATGGGAGCTGCAACGGGATAATATGAATCATTCTTGACCAAAATTCTAGTTTGACAAACAGCCAGGCCCTCCGCATTGATTCTCTGTTCTGGCCATACTTTTGGTTCCTAGCAATTATGTATGGTGGATAATGTCAGCTGGGATTTTCCCCAAATCTTTTGAGGGGAGGGAGGGACGGAGGGGGGAAGGAAGGAAGGAAGGAAGGAAGGAAGATGAACGATGGGAAGGGGAAGGAAGGAAAGATGAACGATGAGAGGGGGAAGGAAGGAAAATGAATGATGGGAAGGGGAAGGAAGGGAGGGAGGGAGGGAGGAAGGGAGGGAGGGAGGGAGGAAGGAAGGAAGGAAGGGTGGATGGATGGATGATGGGAGGAGGAAGGAGGAAGGAGGGAGGGAAGGAAGGATGATGGAAGGAAGGATGGATGATGGAAGGGAAGGAAGGAAGATGAACGATGGGAGGGGGAAGGAAGGAAGGAAGGATGCATGGATGATGGGAGGAGGAAGGAAGGAAGGAAGATGAACGATGGGAAGGGGAAGGAAGGGAGGGAGGGAGGGAAGGAGGGAGGGAGGGAGGGAGGAAGGGTGGATGGATGGATGATGGGAGGAGGAAGGGAGGAAGGAAGGGAGGAAGGAAGGAAGATGAACGATGGGAAGGGGAAGGAAGGAAGATGAACGATGGGAGGGGGAAGGAAGGAAGGAAAGGAAGGAAGGAAGGAAAGAAGGAAAGAAGGAAGGAAGGAAGGAAGGAAGGAAGGAAGGAAGGAAGGAAGGAAGGATGGATGATGGGAGGAGGAAGGAAGGAAGGTGAACAATGGGAAGAGGAAGGAAGGAAGGTGAACAATGGGAGGGGGAAGGAAGGAAGGATGGATGGATGGATGATGGGAGAAGGAAGGAAGGAAGGAAGGGAGGGAGGGAGGGAGGAAGGAAGGAAGGAAGATGAACGATGGGAGGGGGAAGGAAGGAAGATGAACGAGGGGAGGGGGAAGGAAGGAAGGAAGGACGGAAGGAAGGAAGGAAGGAAGGAAGGAAGGAAGAATAGAATAGAATGGAATAGAATAGAATAGAATAGAATGAGATAGAATAGAGAATAGAATACTGGAAAATAGAATAGAATAGAATAGAATAGAATAGAACAGAATACTGGAAAATAGAATAGAATAGAATAGAATAGAATAGAATAATTAAATAGAATAGAATAGAATAGAATAGAATAGAATAGAATAGAATAGAATAGAATAGAATACTGGAAAATAGAATAGAATAGAATAGAATAGAATAGAATAGAATAGAATAGAATAGAATAGAATAGAATAGAATAATAGAGTAGAGTAGAGTAGAGTAGAGTAGACTAGACTAGAATCAGAAACAGAGTTGGAAGGGACCTTGGAGGTCTTCTAGTCCAACCCCCTGCTTAGGCAGGAAACTCTACATCACTTCAGACAAATGGTTATCCAACATTTAAATATTTCCAGTTGGAGCATTCACAACTTCTGGAGGCAAGTTGTTCCACTGATTAATTGTTCTAATTGTCAGGAAATTTCTCCTTAGTTCTAAGTTGCTTCTTTCCTTGATTAGTTTCCACCCATTGCTTCTTGTTCTACCCTCAGATGCTTTGGAGAATAGTTTGACTCCCACTTCTCTGTGGCAGCCCCTGAGATATTGAAACACTGCTATCATGTCTCCTCTAGTCCTTCTTTTCATCAGACTAGACATACCCAGTTCCTGCAACCGTTCTTCATATGTTTTAGCCTCCAGTCCCCTAATCCTCTTTGTTGCTCTTCTCTGCACTCTTTCTAGAGTATCAACATCTTTTTTTACTTCATGGCGACCAAAACTGAATGCAGGATTCCAAGTGTGGCCTTACCAAGGCGTTATCAAGTGGTATTAAATTCTTTTTCCAATTTGAATTTAAAAGCTCTAATTCTTTGGAAACAAGGTATACCAACCACCCTTGGAAAGCACTTTTCCCCCACAAACAATAAAATATGACAAAGCACACACAAAGGGGCAGGATAAGTTGAAAGACAACCACGTCGCACAGCCGGTTTAAAAAGGGCTTTGTTGCTTTTATTGCTCCAAATGAACGATCAAGTCTATTGTACAAAATGCTCACAACCAAACCAAACGGTTAACATACATTTAATGCACAGTTAAATTACATTTCACGTGAAAAATGAGTCTGCTTCGGCAGCTGATAAACTGCACAAGTCGATCGATAAAACAGCAGCATTATATTCTGCCAACGGAGAAAAAGACTTATTCAAGCGCATGGATTCTTTTGTGCAAATCCGAAGATTTTGGTCAACTGCTGAAGACGTGAATATTGATTTAAAGGTTTTCTAGCTGGGCTGGGAATGATGCAACTGGTTTTAGTACAAACCGTTGCAAACCTTAAGGATACTTGCAATCAGGTTACTTCCTCAAGAATGGATTCGCAGTTAAATAACAATCCACTGAGCATCAGGCGAACAAGATTAAGATTTAGAGCAGGGATGGTGGCTCTTTTGGCTTGTGGACTTCAACTCCCAGATTTCCTGAGCCTACACTGGAACTATGGCTCTTATTTATGACTGGTGGACTTCAACTCCCAGAATTCCTGAGCCGGCATGGGAACTATGGCTCTTATTTATGAAATGTGAACTTTAACTCCCAGAATTCCTGAGCCAGCATGGGAACTATGGCTCTTATTTATGACTGGTGGACTTCAACTCCCAGAATTCCTGAGCCGGCATGAGAACTATGGCCCTTAATTATGACTGGTGGACTTCAACTCCCAGAATTCCCGAGCCAGCCATGCTGGTTAACGAATTCTGGGAGTTGAAGTCCACAAAGGGGACCCAATTCCTCACCTCTGATTTAGACAAAGACCCATTGAGATCATCCATCATACCCTTCATTTCCAAATGTACGGATAGCAAAAATAACTTATATCAGAAGAGAATAATATCAACAGAAGATGCTTTCCCTAAGCAAATGCCATAGATATACTGGCACCAACAAGTAGAAGGGCAAGTGAAAAAGAGCACAGCTGACTCAGCAGAATTACAGATGGTCCTCGACTTATGACTGCACTGGGGGAAAAAAAGGAATTTACAAATGTTTTTCATATTCATGACCCTGGCAGCATCCCCATGGTCACGTGATCAAAAATTCAGACGCTTGGGAGCCGACTCACAGTTATGACGGTTGCGTCGGGTGTGTGTGTGTGTGTGTGTGTGTGTATGTTTCACACGATCTCCTTTTGCGACCTTCTGACAAGCCAGATTCATTTAGCAACCTTGTCACTGATTTAACAACTGAAGCCATCCGCTTAACAACCGCGGCAAGAAAGATCGTAGAGAGGGGAGCAAAACTCAGTCAGGAACGGTTGCTCACTCAGCGACAGAAGTTTGGGGATCGGCTGTCGTCGTAAGTCGAGGACCGCCTGTGAGTTTTATTGTCACAGTTTTACCGCCAGCGTCAAAAAGTTAAGACTACATTTGCACGTCTGGCCTCCAACTACTTCTCGGGACACATCCACAAAATGCGCTAAATTCGGCTTCGAGAACCAAACCAGCAATGACAGTAAAGTCGCAGAATAAATGTAATTAAGGCAAGTGCGTTACGTTAGCAGCCGTTGGGACAGCGGCAATCAATTAAGGCGAAAACACGGCTCACCATTTTCTTTTTGTCCTGTTCTCAAGATACAAGCAGGATGGGATTATAGACAATTTTGTGTTATTTGCTTTGGTCAATTGGCTTCGACCGCCTGCCGTGCGACAACATAACAAGAGACGCTTGGAAAACAACAACAACAAAAAAGGAGTTTTGAGACTTTTCATCTTGCTTTGTCAGGGGAAAAAAAAATAAAAAAGGCTTTTTTAAACATACATATGTAAAACTGCAGGCAGTACATTCCGGCAGCCTTCGGATATATAAATGCCATTCAATAGTCCGTTATTAACAATATGTTAAATATCTGGGGCCCAACGGTGCAGAGATTCGGTTAGTGAAAGCTGCCCAAGATGTGGCGTTCACAAATACCTGCTTGAGGAATCATTTTTTCTCCCCCTTCCAATGGTCTTTCTTGCTTTCTCTAACCCTGCTGAAGACAAAGAGAAAAATATGATTGTTAGAAGCGTCAAGCTGGCAATAGATAGATAGAATAGATGGATGGATGGGTAGATAGAAATGATAGCTAGCTAGCTAGCTGATATAGATTTTATTTGTGTGTGTGTGTGTGTGTGTGTATATATATATATATATATATGAGTTTTAGATTTTAATTTTTGTAAGATTGGAGTATTTGAGCAGCGTTTGATGAGATCTCACTCATTATCTTCAGGCTTTGGCTTTGTTCTTATGTGAGCAAAGAACACATAAGAACAAAGCCAAAGCCTGAAGATGATGAGTGAGATTTCATCGAAACGTTGCCTAAATACTTCCAATCTTACACAGGAAAAGACCTGAACATACCAAAACCTGCATATATATACCTGTGAAAACCTACGAAAACAAATATATATATATATATATATATATATACACAGAGAGAGAGAGAGAGAGATTAGATAGATAGATAGATAGATAGATAGATCGATCGATCCTGAATAACCCGAATAATCCCGAAATAGTAAGTGCGGCTCAGCTGGGATCATCAGAACCCTTTAAAAGCTATTTTTAAACTACTGGAAGAAAAAAGAAGTACCTACAATAGAAGAATGGATATTGAAGGTTGCCAATTTGGCTGAGATGGCGAAGATATCAGCCTTTTTGAAAGATAATACGCAAGAAAGATACTTAAAGGAATGGAAAAAATGGATTGACTATATTCAACGTAGATATCAGACTAAGAGTTATCAGACTGTTTTTGAATGATTATGATGTATTATTCTTGATTGTTTTTGGGGGAAGTTAGGAATTGATGATTGTAGGGGTATAATTAAGTTGGGATGAAATTTTTTTAGCATATGTTTGTTTTATTTTTAACTATACCTTGTGCCCGTTCCGGGAAGTCGGGGGGGGGGAGGGGGGTTGTGAAGGGAGGGGAGAGGAGGGGGGGGAAAGGGGGAAAAAAATTTTGTAAAACTTTTTGAATAAAAAAAAAAAAAAAGCTATTTTTAAACAATCTCTTCAGCCGAAGAGGTTGTAGAAAAAATGCTTTTAAAAGGCTCCTCTGGCGATCCCAGCTGAGCCGCACAATCATCCGAGGCTTTTTTTTTTTTTACTTTTAAAAGCATTTTTTCGGGCGAAGAAAAAATGCTTTTAAAAGTAAAAAACCTCTGATGATCACGCAGCTCAGCAGGGCATGGGAGGGGCCAGGGATTTTTTTTACCGGTTCTCCGAACCACCCGCCACCATCGCTACCGGATCAGGCGATCCGGTCCGAACTGGGAGCATTTCACCCCTGCTTTAACGGCTTCTAGAACTTGTGACAAAGTTTTGGTTGGAGCTTACTCACCTGACATGTCCTGCTATGGCTTTCCGCTCCCAAATTTGCTATCCTGAATCTGATCTCGCAGCCTTTCCCGGTTTGGTCGGAGTCGATTCTGGCGGCTCTTTCGATCCCGGGGTGACAGGAAGAGAAGCTGACTGTTCTTTTGAGGTTTCTTTCAGTGGAGTAGAAGGCACGTCACTGACGGACACCAATTGTTTACGGTCCTTCGCAGCAGCCTTAGGTTCCACTTTGGTAACCCGAAATCTGGAACAAGGCAAAAGGACCGTGAGACCATCTAAAAGGGTTGATGTTATGGAAAACTGCAACTGATACGGTAGCAGAAAGGTATCTTTGAAAAGAACATCCAATCATTCCTGCTCCTTGCCTATTTTGGCTTGTTCTCTTTTCATTCATTCATTCATCCATCCATTCACTCTCATCCATCCATCCATCCACCCATCCACTCTCATTCATTCATTCATCCATCCATCCACCCATCAATCAATCCATCCACTCTCATTCATTCATTCCTTCATCCATCCATCCATCCACTCTCATTCATCCATCCATTCACTTTCATTCATCCATCCACCCATCCACTCATTCATCCATCCATTCACTTTCATTCATCCATCCACCCATCCACTCATTCATCCATCCATTCACTTTCATTCATCCATCCACCCATCCACTCTCATTCATTCATCCATCCATCCACTCTCCTCCATCCATCCACTCTCATTCATTCATTCATCCATCCATCCATCCATCCACTCTCATTCATCCATCCATCCACCCATCCATTCACTTTCATTCATTCATCCACCCATCCATCACTCTCATTCATTCATCCATCCACCCATTCACTCTCATCCATACATTCATCCATCCACTCTCATTCATTCATCCATCCATCCACTCTCATTCAGTCATTCATCCATCCATCCATCCACTCTCATTCATCCATCCATCCATCCACCCATCCATTCACTTTCATTCATTCATCCATCCATCCACTCACTCTCATCCATCCATCTACCTATCCACCTATCCATCCATCCACTCTCATTCATTCATTCATTCATCCATCCATCAATTCACTCTCATCCATCCATCCATCCATCCATCCATCCATTCTTATTCATTCATCCATCCATTCACTCTCATTCATTCATTCATCCATCCATCCACTCATTTACTTTTAGAATTTAGAAAATAACAGAGTTGGAAGGGACCTTGGAGGTCTTCTAGTCCAACCCCCTGCTTAGGCACGAAACCCTACACCACTTCAGACAAATGGTTATCCAACATCTTCTTAAAAACTTCCAGTATTGGAGCATTCATGACTAACTGTCAGGAAATTTCTCCTTAGTTCTAAGTTGCTTGAAAAGTAACTCAAGGCAGTGAACATCCTCAATATACCTTCTACCTCCTATTTTTTCCACAACAAATAAGTTGGGTTGAGAAAGAGGGACAGACTGGCCAAGGTCACCCAGCCATCTTTCATGGTTTAAGTGGGACTAGAACTCACAGTCTCCTGGTGATTGGCTCAAAGTCAGCCAGCTGATTTTCATGCCTAAGGCAGGACTAGAACTCACAATCTCCTGGTGATCAGCCCAAAGTCACCCAGCTAGCTTTCATACCTAATGTTGTGGTCCGCCAGCAGCCTGCGAAGCTGGCAACAGAGTCGGACAGCGATGAGGCTGGGCCAGTCCTGGAGGCTGGGGAAGGCCCGGATGAGTGCTCTGCATCGGAGGCTGAGGTGGGGCCAGGGCCATCGGGGAGTGAGGTGGGGAATCCAGAGCCTCCAGAGGCTGACAGTTGTGAGGCAGAGGAACAGAAGGAGCCTGTTCCTAGTGCACGCATGAGAAGAACTGCCAGATGGCAAGAACAGCTCAAGAAAAAAGGACAACTCGGGAGTAGGGCCAAGAGATGATTGGCCCTTCCCATAAGGCTTAAAAGACCAACAACGGCGTTTGTGCTCTTTGCTGGAAAACAATGTTGATTGCTTCGTCTTGTTGCATTTGTATCGGTGTCTTCTGAACTTTTGCCAAGAAAGGCCTTTGCAGTTTTCCTAACTGAACCAAGGTTGGTGATAGGACTGAGGAATTGTGTTGGGAGGAATTTGCTTTAATTTAGTTGAAATTATTCTTTATTTTAGGATAAAGTTTATTTTTACACTGACTGAGTTTCCTACTACCTACTTGGGCTTGTGTATTAAGGAGGGATTAGAACTAATCCCTAAAGCGGGATTAGAACTCACTGTCTCCTGGTGATCGGCCCAAAGTCATCCAACCACCTTTCATGGCTAAGGTGGGACCAGAACTCCCGTCGTTCCAGTTTCTAACCTGGTGCCTTAACCACTGGACCAAAGTAAGTTGATACATCCCTGTTTTACCTGAGTAGATCCAGTCTGAGTCGAACTGTCTCGTACTGGCTCCTCTCTCCTCTACTCCCGGCTTGCAAACGGAAGCCAACCGGACCACCTCTTCTCATGAAACCAAGCCAACTTACCTTCCCACGGCGAGTACGGTGACCTGTCCATGTCGGGGTCTTTTGGCTTCTTTGGCTCTTTTATTTGGACTGAAGAGGTTCCACCGTTTATGGCTGCAACGAGAACAAGCGCCTGTCCCGGCCACCCCGCCAATGGTGTGCAAGTGATGTCCTCGGCAAGTGTGCTTTGACAAAGGGCCTCCAGGAGACAACGGAGAACCTGGACTCGTTGGGCTGCCTGGCGTCGTTGGGCTAATTTTTGGAACAGAAACACAGCAAGGAAATTGACATTTAGGGCAAGGAAATTGACATTTATCTACCGTCTTCTTCTAGCTCTCTTCCTTCATCCTCCTTATCCATCCTCTTCTAGTTCTCTTCCTTCGTCCTCCTTATCCATCCTACTTCTCCTCCATCCTCTTCTACTTCTCTTCCTTTCTCATCCTTATCTATCTTCTTCTAGTTCTCTTCCTTCCTCATCCTTATCCATCCTCTTCTAGTTCTCTTCCTTCCTCATCCTTATCCATCCTACTTCTCCTCCATCCTCTTCTACTTCTCTTCCTTTCTCATCCTTATCTATCTTCTTCTAGTTCTCTTCCTTCCTCATCCATCTCCTTCTAGTTCTCTTCCATCTCCTTCTAGTTCTCTTCCTTCCTCATCCATCTCCTTCTAGTTCTCTTCCATCTCCTTCTAGTTCTCTTCCTTCCTCATCCTTATATCTCCTAGTTCTCTTCCTTCATCCTTATCTATCTCCTTCTAGTTCTCTTCCTTCGTCCTCCTTATCTATCTTCTTCTAGTTCTCTTCCTTTTTCATCCTTATCCATCCTCTTCTACTTCTCCTCCATCCTCTTCTTCTTCTCTTCCTTCCTCATCCTTATCTTCTTCTAGTTCTCTTCCTACGTTCTCCTTATCTATCTTCTTCTAGTTCATTCCTCATCCTTATCCATCCTCTTCTAGTTCTCTTCCATCCTCTTCTACTTCTCTTCCTTCCTCATCCTTATCTTCTTCTAGTTCTCTTCCTTCGTCCTCCTTATCTATCTCCTTCTAGTTCCCTTCCTTCCTCATCCTTATATATCTCCTTCTAGTTCTCTTCCTTCGTCCTCCTTACCTATCTTCTTATAGTTCTCTTCCTTCCTCATCCTTATCCATCCTTTTCTACTTCTCCTCCATCCTAGTTCTCTTCCATCCTCTTCTAGTTCTCTTCCTTCCTCTTCCAGTTCTCTTCCTTCCTCATTCTTATCCATCTCCTTATAGTTATATCCATCCTCTTCTACATCTCCTCCATCCTCTTCTAGTTCTCTTCCTTCCTCTTCCAGTTCTCTTCCTTCCTCTTCCAGTTCTCTTCCTTCCTCATCCTTATCCATCTCCTTATAGTTCTCTTCCTTCCTCATCCTTACCCATCTCTTCTACTTCTCTTCCTTTGTCCTCCTTATCCGTCCTCTTCTACTTCTCTTCCTTTGTCCTTATCTATCTCCTACTCCTCTTCCTTCGTCCTCCTTATCTATCTTCTTCTAGTTCTTTTTCTTCCTCATCCTTGTCTATCTCCTTGTGGTTCCCTTCCTTTCTCACCCTTACCTATCGTATCCTCCTTCTCCCTCATCTCATTTAAACCAGACTCGTTAATCCCAAGGAACTGAATGGTGATTGAGTTAACAGGGATAACTTTCTTCCTGGTGTTTAAAGCCTGTTCCTTTATTTTTGCTTTCCTATCGTCCTTTCCCAGTGGAAAGATTTCAGGAGTTATTCGCTCCACTTGATTTGAGACTGTTTAAGGAAAAGAGAAAAGGCATCTGCAATGAGGTGGCTTACCTTTCTGGATCGCACACAGAATTGTCAGCGACCATGGCCTTCAGCACATCCGCGTTGGCTGCAAAAATTAGAAATCATATTGAATATTTTTGTTCCGAATTCTTTACTCCGCCGTTGAGCAAAGTGGCGAATGAGAAGACCCACAAACCGTGAGCTAAATTGAATCATTTGCTTATGAGGCAGAATTGGTAGAAAATAAGTTTTTCAGGGCAACGCTTTGTGTTCTGTCTCCTTCCCCACTTCGGAGCAACGAGCTGGCCTTCAGCCAGTGGATTCACAGCTCTTATCAGTCCTGGCAGAGAAATCGCAGCTGCCTGCCAAAGTTCAAACAAATGACTCACGTAGCAAGACTTTCAGCTCTTTTTGAAACGGATCAGCTAAACTTTTGCTTCCCGTGGAGTGAGAGCAGTCCCAAAGCTCCTTATATATCCTGTGGGGTGGGGCTCCTGCCCCACCCTTCCCTTTGATGACACCGCCTCTCTAATCTTCTGAAGCGCGGGTCAAGCCAAGCTTGATTATTATTATTATCAGCTGGGTCTGAAGGCGTAGCCTGGGGAAGGGAGGAATCAGGGGATGACGGCCTCATTACGTCCTCCGACTGGCCTGGTTCTGGCTTCTGGAGCCGGGCCAAAGGAATCGGCGCTCCCGAGGTAAGCCTTACCGGCCCTTCCCCCTCACTCTCGGAGTCACTTTCAGGCATGGGACCAGGTTCGGGGGCTGGAATCACAACACTTTGTACATTTACTCGGGAGGAAGCTGAGTGGTACGGGACACCCTGCAAATAGTATTTAATAAGTAGTATTTTAAGAACAGAAGGTTTTAAAGGTGTGTTGTGGTCTGCCAGCAGCCTGCGGACCTGGCAGCGGAGTCGGACAGTGAGGAGGCTTGGGAGGACCATGGGCCAGTCCTGGAGTCAGGAGAAGGCCCGGACGAGGGCTCTGCATCGAAGGCAGAGATGGGGCCAGGGCCATCTGGGAGCGATGTGCAGACTCCAGAGCCTTCAGAGGCGGACAGCAGAGAGGCAGAGGAACAGGAGGAGCCTGTTCCTAGTGCACACATGAGAAGAGCTGCCAGAAGGCAAGAGCAGATGTCAGGGAGACCTCAAATTAAGTGACTTTTTTTAAGTGTCAGAAGGCTGAGAGAAAAGTCACTGAAGACCAGCCATGCTATATTTGCACCCAGAAAATGTTGAAACGATTTCCAAGATCTGTGTGTGTGTGTTGTGTGTGTGTGTGTGTCATGGTTTTCTGTATGTTTCATTTGACGCTTTGGTTCTGACCAATTCTGAATTCTGACAAATCTCTTCCAATCTTTCCCTCATGCATGACGGATGATGTGTTGGGGACATGACAACCCTGTTCACCGTTAAGGTTTTGACCAGGGGTGAAATCTAAATTTCTTTCCTACGGGTTCTGTGGGCGCGGCTTGGTGGGGGGGGGGTCATGTGACTGAGTGGGCGTGGCTATGTGACTGGGGGATCAAAAGACATAAACTCACTAATAATGTCCTGCTGGAGCAGGGTTGGACTAGATCAGGGGTCTCTAACCTTGGTCCCTTTAAGACTTGTGGACTTCAACTCCCAGAGTCCCTCAGCCAGCAAAGCTGGCTGAGGAACTCTGGGAGTTGAAGTCCACAAGTCTTAAAGGGACCAAGGTTGGAGACCCCTGGACTAGACGACCTTCAGGTCCCTTCCAGCCCTGGATTATCCTCTGAAGCTGCGTCTAGTGCCAGGTTTGTAGTCCTTCCTTCCTGTCCTTTTTCCTCCCTCCCTCCCTCCCTCCTTCTTCTTTCTTTCTTTCTTTCTTGTCTTTCTTTCTCTGTCTCTCTCTCTTTCTCTCTCTCAAACGAACCCCCCAGCCCCCCATTTTTTGCCTACACTCCCCATTTTTTGCTTAGCATGCTTCAGCGTTTTCACCTTTTAAAAAAATGCTTTTAAAAATATTTTTAAAAAAAGCCTCTGACATCAGGCATCTCAACCGGGATCGTCAGAGCCTTGTTTTAACCCTTTAAAAGCATTTTTTTTTACAATGTCTTTGGCTGAAGAGGTTGTTTAAAAAATGCTTTTAAAAGAAAGAAAAAGGCTCCGATGATCCCGTGGCTCAGCTGGGCATGGGGGTGGGGGAGCAGGGATTTTTGCTACGGGTTCTCCGAACCACCCGCCTGCCATTGCTACCGGATCAGCCAATCCGGTCCGAACCGGGAGCAGTTCACCCCTAGGTTTGACTCTTCAAAAAGTACTTTTGGCTACAAGCAATTTGCACACGAACAGAAGCGAGTGTTTAAAAATCCATGTATTCTTTCATCTATAAACCTGAATAACGAATTATACGTCGCGAATGAAAATGCTGGATTTCATCCCTTCACGGTCCTTCCCAAGACACTAAAAGAGCTCAAATGCCCAATAAATTTGTAGCGTCGTTTCTAAAAACTTGGGAGGTCCCTTACCTTCGTTTTTCATGATATAATCGACTATCTGTCCCACAGTGTCGCTGTTTTCGTTGATGCTGTCGTTCAATTCTAAAAGTAAAAAAAACAAAAACCAAAAAAGTAACTTTTGTTCGTTGGTTCCTGGAAAGCAACGATAAACGAAGCGGAGGTTAAAATCGCTATCTCTGAAAAACTGGTTGAAGAGGGGTAGATTGTTATCGAAAATTGGTATGGCTGGAAAAAAAAAACCCACTAAAAAAATAAAGGCAAAAGAATCGTTTCTTCCTATTTCTCCTATCTGGCAACCGCGATGTAAAAAAGATATTGAGACTCTAGAAAGAGTGCAGAGAAGAGCAACCAGGATGATTAGGGGACTGGAGGCTAAAACATATGAAGAACGGTTGCAGGAACTCGGTATGTCTAGTTTAATAAAAAGAAGGACTAGGGGAGACATGATAGCAGTCTTCCAATATCTCAGGAGCTGCCACAAAGAAGAGGGAGTCAAGCTATTCTCCAAAGCACCTGAAGACAGGACAAGGAGCAATGGATGAAAAACCTATTAAGGAAAGAAGCAACCTAGAACTAAGGAGAAATTTACTGACAGTGAGAACAATTAACCAGTGGAACAGCTTGCCTCTAAGAGTTGTGTGGGAGCTCCATCACTGAAGGCTTTTAAGAAGGGACTGGACAACCATTTGTCTGAAATAGTCTAGGGTTTCCTGCTTGAGCAGGGGGGGTTGGGATTAGAAGACCTCCAGGTCTTCATTCCAACTCTGTAATTCTCCGTTCTTTTGAGGGGGGGAGTGCAAAGAAGAGCATCAACGATGATTAGGGTGCTGGAAGTTAAACCATAAGGCAAATGATTGAAGGAAGTAGGTAATGGATGGATGGATGGATGGATGGAAGAAAGGAAGGAAGGAAGGAAGGAAGGAAGGAAGGAAGGAGGGAGGGAGGGAGGGAGAAGAAAGGCAGGCAGACTGGCAGAAAAAAGGAAGGAAGGAAGGAAGGAAGGAAGGAAGGAAGGAAGGAAGGAAGGAAGGAAGGAAGGAAGGAAGGAAGGAAGGAAGGAAGAAGGAAGGAAGGAAGGAAGGAAGGAAGGAAGGAAGGAAGGAAGGAAGGAAGAAGGAGGGAGGAGGAGGAGGGAGAAGAAAGGCAGGCAGGCTGGCAGAAAGAAGGAAGGAAGGAAGGAAGGAAGGAAAGAAAGAAAGAAAGAAAGAGAGAGAGAGAGAGAGAAGGAAGGAAGGAAGGAAGGAGGGAGAAGAAAGGCAGGCAGGCAGAAAAAGAAAGGAAGGAAGGAAGGAGGGACGGAGGGAGGGACGGAGGGAGAAGAAAGGCAGGCAGGCAAGCAGAAAAAGAAAGAAAGAAAGAAAGAAAGAAAGAAAGAAAGAAAGAAAGAAAGAAAGAAAGAAAGAAAGAAAGAAAGAAAAAAGAGAAAGAAAGGAAGAAATGAAGGAAGGAAGGAAGAAGGAAGGAAAGAAAGAAAGAAAGAAAGAAAGAAAGAAAGAAAGAAAGAAAGAAAGAAAGAAAGAACGAAAGAACTAACAAACTAGGGGAGAAATGATAGCAGTCTTCCAGTATCTCAGGGGTTGCCACAAAGAAGAGGGAGTCAAGCTATTCTCCAAAGCACCTGAGGGTAGAACAAGAAACAACGGATGGAAACTCATCAAGGAGAGAAGCAACCTGGAACTCAGGAAAACCCAAAACTGTTCCTCTATTCCTGTATGAGTACAAAAACAACTTTTTTTTTTTTTTTTTTTAAAAATAGCTCTTCCTTACCTATCTTTTCCCCCAGCTGTTCATCTTCTTCCTCCGCTTCCGTCGTACACCGATAGCCCTTTTTCTTCAGCACGTGGCAAATTAAAATCCCTAACAGCCCCATGAGGAAGAATACCGGGATCAGGAAATAGGCGATATATTCAAGGTTCCCTCCTCCATCTTTGGAAGAGCCGTTTTCCGATTTATTGGTCGCGTTTCCAAAACCGTGGCTTGCCAAGGTTTCTGGGGCTCCTAGGGAAACAAGACGGCGAAAGAGGCCACCGTGTCAGTCCACTCTACCCTTGGACAACGCAACAGGTCAAACATCTAAAGAACTTTTCTTTCCTTTCTGATAAAAGAACTGCGAACAAGCAAGATAGGATTCAGCCGGTTCGGACAAACCGGTTGTTAAATTGCCGCCCCTCCCAGGAGTCCCCATACATCCCGTTTTGCCTCCCAGTTAAGTGCAAGGAGGCCTACTAGGCCCAAAATGGGGTGCAAGGGGGTACGGTGAGCCCACCCCACCCGGCCCATTTTTGCTCCCAGGAGGCTGCAGGAGGCCGAGTGCTGCCTGTCACACCTCATGGCCACGCCCAACATGGCCACGCCCACTGAGCTGGTCATTAGGGCCAGCATGGAAACATGGCCCTTATTTATGACTTGTAGACTTCTCATGCTGGCTCAGGAATTCTGGGAGTTGAAGTCCAGAAGTCATAAATAACAACCATGTTCTCATTATGGCTCAGGAATTCTGGGAGTTGGAGTCCAGAAGTCATAAATAACGACCATGTTCTCATTATGGCTCAGGAATTCTGGGAGTTGAAGTCCAGAAGTCATAAATAAGGACCATGTTCTCATTATGGCTCAGGAATTCTGGGAGTTGAAGTCCAGAAGTCATAAATAATGACCATGTTCTCATTATGGCTCAGGAATTCTGGGAGTTGGAATCCAGAAATCATAAATAAGGACCATGTTCTCATTATGGCTCAGGAATTCTGGGAGTTGAAGTCCACCAGTCATAAATAAGGGCCACGTTCCCATGCTGGCTCAGGAATTCTGGGAATTGAGAAGTCCAGAAATCATAAATAAGGACCATGTTCTCATTATGGCTCAGGAATTCTGGGAGTTGAAGTCCAGAAGTCATAAAAGGGCCAAGTTCTCCACCTCCTGCACTAAGCCATTCCAATTCAGCAAATGATAAATAGCAGAGAACAATTCCAGGTTTAATCTCTGATTCCACCTTGAATCAAGAACAGGCGCATCCTTGGAAGACCTGAAGGGCCAGGTTGGGGGTCCCTTCTCCCAAAGTTCACGGTAACTTAGATGGAGGGAGATCCCTTCCTTTTATCCCTACCTCTTCACCAAAACAACAAAATTAAAAAAAAAAAAACACTGTGACACATGTTGGACTGGCCTAAAGTCACCCAGGGAGCCCAATACGGTAACCCACCCTACCAAATGGTGTTTGCTATGGCTTTTTACAAACAAAAAACAAAAAAAAGTTAATAAAAATTATCTTTACTAACAACAAACTGAACATCCAATAAAAAATAAATAAACTAGCAAGCGTAAGGAACTAAGTTAGGGACTTTACAGACACCAGTAAATTGTTTCTTTGCACTTTATTTCCTCCCAAATGATGCGTTTGGGTAATTAAACATGATGTCAGATCACTTCCATAACAGGGAAGGGAGGGGAGGGGAGGGGGAAGGAGAGGAGAGGAGGGAAGAGGGAGGGGAGGAAAGAGGGAGAGAAGGGGAAAGAAAGGAGAGGAGAGAAGGGGGAGGGAAGAAAGAAAAAAAACTATTTTGTTCGGAGTCTTTTCAATCATGTCCAATAAGCTGTGATTTGGGACTTCCCAGAGATGAGATCGATTTCCGACTTGCATCAGAACGTAAGTAAAATGCATTATTTTACACCTTCCTGTTTCTGCTGAATTTGCTATTCAAGATCCGACAAATCCAGGAAGTTGGGATTTCCTCTTGAAATCCACAAGACTTTTGTATGGACAGTAGGAACCTAAGCTGTCCTTTGGTTGTTTCCTTTGAGAACCAGCCAAAGAATTTTCTTTTTCCTTGTCATTACGATAAAGGATAACCCCCCCACCAAAAAAAAAAATCAAACATTTACCTACTTTACTGTATTGATTAGTGCAATTCGATGCTCAGCTTGAAAACCAAAATGCAACCCATCCTTTCTTTTGGATCCAAAATAACAACAACAACAACAAAGTTGGAAGGGACCCTGGAGATCCTCTAGTCCAACCCCTTGCCCAGGCAGGAAACACCTACACCACTTCAGTTACATTCAAGTAGTCCTCAACTTATAACCAAAATCGCCCCCAACTTTTCTGTCGGTAAGCAAAAACATTTGTTAAGTGGATTTGGCCCCATTTTACGACTACTTGCCACCGTTGTTAAGTGAATCACTGCAGTGATGACATTAGTAACCTGGTTGTTAAGTTGAATCAGGCTTCCCGGTTGATTTTGCTTGTCGGAAGGTCGCAAAAGGGGATCCCTGTGCAACCGTCGTAAATGTGGGTCGGTTGCCAAGCATCTGAATTTTGATCACGCGACCCACAGGGACGCTGCAACGGTCGGTAAGTGTGAAAAATGGTCGTAAGTCACTTTTTCCGGCACCCTCGTAACTTCAAATGGTCACTAAATGAACTGTTGTAAGTTGAAGACTACTGAGTATACCATTTGCTATACCAGTCACTAAATCTTAAATGTAATTTAATAATAATAATAATAATAATAATAATAATAATAATAATAATAATAATAATAATAATAATAATAATATTATTTTAATTTGTATACCGCCCTTCTCCCGAAGGACTCAGGGCGGTTTACAGCCACAATAAAATACAAAAAACAACACATACAATGCTAAAAACAACCATTAAAAAACTTATTCAATTGGCCCCATTTAAAATACAATATCAACCCTGTAAAATTTATAAAATTTAAAACCCATAAAATCAATTAAAAATTTTAAAAATTCAAGCCAGTCCAGCAAGATTTCTCTCTGTTTTCATAGCTTTCAGAGGAAACTAGTTATTTCTCAATTTGTTTTATCTTTCCTTTCCTAGCTCCTTCATCCCTACTTAAAAACCTGCTGTAGCCATCCATTTCTGCTTACTTCCTTCAAACTGCTCCCTAGCTTCCCACTCATTATTTATTTGATTTTTATCTATCTTTTATTACTTTATAAGTAATTCCAGGCAACGAGCAGACTAATGCTGTTTCCTCATTCTGTTTTCCCAACAACCTTTTCAAATGACTTGGGCTGACTGGTCCAAACTTATCCAGTGCCTAAGGAGGAACTCACCATCTCCTGGTGATTGGCCCAAAGTCACCCAGCTGACTCCACGCCTAAGGCGGGAGTAGAACTCACTGTCTCCTGGTGATTGGCACAAAATCACTCAGACAGCTTTCATGCCTAAGGCGGGACTAGAACTCACAGTCTCCTGGTGACTGGCCCAAAGTCACCCAGCTGGCTTTCATGCCTAAGGCAGGACTAGAACTCACTGTCTCCTGGTGATTGGCCCAAAGTCACCCAGCTGACTCCATGCCTAAAGCAGGACTAGAACTCACTGTCTCCTGGTGATTGGTGCAAAATCACTCAGACAGCTTTCATGCCTAAGGCGGGACTAGAACTCACAGTCTCCTGGTGACTGGCCCAAAGTCACCCAGCTGGCTTTCATGCCTAAGGCAGGACTAGAACTCACTGTCTCCTGGTGATTGGCCCAAAGTCACCCAGCTGACTCCATGCCTAAAGCAGGACTAGAACTCACTGTCTCCTGGTGATTGGTGCAAAATCACTCAGACAGCTTTCATGCCTAAGGCAGGACTAGAACTCACCGTCTCCTGGTGATTGGCCCAAAGTCACCTAGCTGGCTTTCATGCCTAAGGCAGGACTAGAACTCACCATCTCCTGGTGATTGGCCCAAAGTCACTCAGACAGCTTTCATGCCTAAGGCGGGACTAGAACTCACCATCTCCTGGTGATTGGCCCAAAGTCACTCAGACAGCTTTCATGCCTAAGGCGGGACTAGAACTCACCGTCTCCTGGTGATTGGTCCAAAGTCACCCAGCAGCTTTCATGCCTAAAGCAGGACTAGAACTCACTGTCTCCTGGTGATTGGCCCAAAGTCACCCAGCAGCTTTCATGTCTAAAGCAGGACTAGAACTCACTGTCTCCTGGTGATTGGCCCAAAAGTCACCCAGCAGCTTTCATGCCTAAAGCAGGACTAGAACTCACTGTCTCCTGGTGATTGGCCCAAAAGTCACCCAGCTGACTCCATGCCTAAAGCAGGACTAGAACTTACTGTCTCCTGGTGACTGGCCCAAAGTCACCCAGCTGTCTTTCATGCCTAAGGCAGGACTAGAACTCACCGTCTCCTGGTGATTGGCCCAAAGTCACCCAGCTGAATTTCATGCCTAAAGCAGGACTAGAACTCACTGTCTCCCTGTTTCTAGGCCAACTCCTTAACCATTATACTAAACTGACTGCCTTAAGATTCATGTTTTCTACTTTCCGGAATCTGAATTCTGTCTCCTTCCCTTCATCCCTCCTTGGGTAATTCACTTTTCCATCTCGAAGCGATCGTCTTGGCCATTTAAATCCCATTCTTAGCAATTCTTTATTTTCCAAAAACAAAACGGACATAAACCCCCAAGATTCACTTTTCCTAAAACTCTGCAACGTAGGCTCAGTGGCGATTAGTGCAAATTGTTTCCCTGCTTATCCTAACTTCATTTGGACTATGTCAAAATTCTGAATTGTAATTTTTAAAGAGAATGAATGTGTCCTCACATCCTTTGTAAAGAGTTATGCATGGCATGCAGGATTTCAAATTCCTCTTCAAAGCTTGGAAAAGGACAATACACAAATAAAAATAAAAGTCACCAACTCTTTACAAGGCAGGCTGCTATAAATAGTCCTCTGCATTTCCAGAATGTATGCGTGACCCTGACTCAGAATAAAAATCTGAACTAACTTATGTGTGATTGTCGATGGAGAGTCTCAGTCATAGTTGTCCCAAAAGTTTTTTTTTTATTTGCATTTATATCCCGCCTTTCTCCGAAGACTCAGGGCAGCTTACACTATGTTAAGCAATAGTCTTCATCCATTTGTATATTATATATTATATACAAAGTCAACTTTTATTGCCCCCAACAATCTGGGTCCTCGTTTTACCTACCTTATAAAGGATGGAAGGCTGAGTCAACCTTGGGACTAGTGGGGCTTGAACCTGCAGTAATTGCAAGCAGCTGCTGTTAATAACAGACTGTCTTACCAGTCTGAGCCACAGAGGCCCTTGAAAAAGTGCTTTTTCAAAAGGCAACTGGACTTTGTTTTTCCTCGAAGACATGTCGCTTCTCATCCAAGAAGCTTCTTCAGTTCTGACTGAAGAATTTCTTCAGTTCTTCTTCAGAAGCGAAGAAGCTTCTTGGATGAGAAGCGAAACATCTTCAGAGGAGGGGGGGGAAAATCCAGTTGCCATTTGAAAAACCACCTTTGGGATAATGAGAGATTGCATTTAATGTTAATCTGAATAAACTTGGCTACCCCTTGTCTCCAATTTCCCAGACATTATCCAAACAAAATTCTACAGAACAGATTATACTTTTTTTTAAAAAAAATCACAACTTCATCATTAAAACCACTTTAAATAGTTCCGGAACAGCACAAAAACTCCTCACAACACAAGTATTTTCTTTCAAATGCTTTCTAAATGCAAAGTGAATTTTTTTTCTCAGAATTTTCTTTTGGGGAAAGCAAAATGAAAAGCAATACCCAGGAAGAAAAATCAGAGGAAGAAAACGAAACCATGTAAATAAAAAAGGAAGTTTTCTTTTAAATAAGAGTCACATGGTATATTATTTCCTGTGTAGGAAAAATAAAAGCGAGTGATGAATAAAATATTCAAATCCTACAAGGGGAATCAGAAAATGTGTCATTGGAATCCATCATCCACCCAGCATTAGTCAATTTCCTATTAGGCCAAAGGTTTAAGCTATAAAATACAGTAATATTCTCTTTTTTTTTTAGTGTCATTTATATTTTGTTCAATAAAAAGTGAAAATACAAAACTTCCCAAAAAAATTGTAACAGGAACCAACCAACAAAAAACAAACAAAAGTTCCTGCCACAATTTTTCCTTTTGGGAATTATAACGGATTGTACAGTGACTGAGATTAAATTGATTTTGAACTTAATAACAGCAGCAAGGCTGTTGACTGGACAATATTGGAAGAAAAAAGAGTTACCTACAATAGAAGAATGGATATTGAAAGTTACTAACTTGGCTGAGATGGCTAAAATCTCAGCCTTTTTTGAAAGACAATACGCAGGAAAGATATTTAATTGAATGGAAAAAATGGATTGTTTATTTTCAAAATAGATATCAGATGAAGAGATATCAGATTGCCTTTGAATAATTAGGATGTATTATTTTATGTAATGGGGGAGTTAGGCAATGAAAAGACTTGGATGAGGTTAATTTCAACTTCCGCCGTCAACTTCCTGACCTTCGAACCTTCCGCCGCGAGCTTAAAACGCACCTATTTATTTGTGCAGGACTGGACTAGAATTTAAATTTTTAAATTTAATTTTAATGGGGTTTTATCATTTTAATTGTAATTTTAAATTTTGGCCTATTTAAATAAGTTTTTTTAATTAGTGTTTTATCTTGTATTATATTTGTATTTTTATCGGGCTGTAAACCGCCCTGAGTCCTTCGGGAGATAGGGCGGTATAAAAATTTGATTAAATAAATAAAATAAATAAAATTGGATTAGAAGGGAAAATTTTATTCTATGTTTGGTTTATGTATAACAATACCTTGTGATTGACCCGGGAAGCGGCGGGGGGGGGGGGGGGGGGTTAAGGGACGGGGGAAGGGGGGTTTGAGGGAGGGAGGGGGCGGAAAGGGGGAAAATGTTTTTGTTTGTTAAAACTTTTTCAATAAAAAAAACAAACAAACAAAAGAACACGAGATTTAAAAAAAAGATGCATTAAAAAAACAAGCACATACACATTTATTATGCCCCTTGGTTGAGTAAAAGACAGTAATATTCTTTATATTTTGCGTGGCAGCAAATGTGGTTACTAATCATTTTTGTCCTGTTTCCTGTGTAAATAAGGGGAAAAAATGAAGACCGAATATCATTTAAAAAAACAACAACAACCAATATTGGATAGTGTGGGTGTGGGTGGGTGTTGATTACTGGAGCTTTGTTGGCCACATTTTTGTGGGTGGATTGTCGTAAATTTTTTCCTAAACCCCCCAAGAGAATAAAAATCATCCAGTTGGCTTTGACAATTCCAAAAGTGAAGGCAGGAATTTAGGTTTCCTTTCTTGGCCTTCTGTCCTTAACCTCCAGATCAAACTGAATCTCAAAAAAAAAATGAGTGTTAGCCCCTACAAAAATAAATTTTTCAAAGCTCGCACAGTACTGGGGCTTCCTAATTACATAGAATATAGAATCAAGGGACCGTGGAGGTCATGTAGTCCAACCCCCTGCTCAAGCAGGAGATCCTCTACCATTTCAGATAAATGGCTGTCCAACTTCTTCATAAAAACCTCCAACTTCTGGAGGCGAATTGTTTCAGTGGTTAATTATTTTAAGAGTAAGAAATTACTCCTTCGTTCTAGGTTGCTTCTCTCCATCCATTACTTAAAAGTCTGTGGAGATTCTCAGCTATCCAGGCCATGGTTGGCCCAAAGGTGCTTTTTACAGGAGGCAACTGGGCTTCTTTGTTTGTTCTTCGAAGATGTTTCGCTTCTCATCCAAGAAGCTTCTTCGGCTCTGACCGGATGGTCCTTCCATTCCCCACCATCCGGTCAGAGCCGAAGAAGCTTCTTGGATGAGAAGCGAAACGTCTTCGAAGAACAAACAAGGAAGCCCAGTTGCCTCTTGTAAAAAGCACCTTTGGGCCAACCATAACTTCTTGTTGACAAATCCTTGTCTTATCTTTTATTTATTTATCTCTATTTTTATGACCTGTATCATTTATCAGTTAGCTTTACCTGTAAAAAAAACAAACATTGTTATTATCGTTATTTTTAAATCTGATTTCTGGAAACTGACCTCTTAGATTTATTGCCAATCCTTCCTTCCTTCCTTCCTTCCTTCCTTCCCTTTCTCTCTTTCCTTCCTTCTCTCCTTTCTTTCTCTTCCTTCCTTCCTTCATTTCTTTCCTTGCTTCCTTTCCTTCTTCTTTCTTTCTTTCTTTCCTTCTTTCCTTTCTTTCTTTCTCTTTTTTTCTGTCTGTCTGTCTGTCTTTCTTTCTTCATTCCTTCATTCATTCATTCTCTAAAGCTGACCATCTCAATCCAACTGAGGTCATTCTAGAGATTTAACTCTTTGTGAGGTAAGATTTACTCAATCTCTGGATTTCAAATGCCCCTTTTGCCAAACGGAATAGCAAAATGTTTCCATTTAATTATTGAGCCTCTGTGGCTCAGACTGCTAATGCTAATGCAGTCTGTTATTAACAGCAGCTGCCTGCAATTACTGCAGGTTCAAGTCCCACCAGGCCCAAGGTTGACTCAGCCTTCCATCCTTTATAAGGTAGGTAAAATGAGGACCCAGATTGTTGGGGGCAATAAGTTGACTTTGTATATAATATACAAATGGATGAAGACTATTGCTTGACATAGTGTAAGCCGCCCTGAGTCTTCGGAGAAGGGGCCGTGGTAGCTCAGGCTGGTAAGAAGCCTGTTATTAGAACACAGCAGCCTGCAATTACTGCAGGTTCAAGCCCCACTAGGCCCAAGTTTGACTCAGCCTTCCATCCTTTATAAGGTAGGTAAAATGAGGACCCAGATTGTTGGGGGGGCAATAAGTTGACTTTGTAAATATACAAATAGAATGAGACTATTGCCTTATACACTGTAAGCCGCCCTGAGTCTTCGGAGAAGGGCGGGATATAAATGTAAATAAAAAATAAATAAATAAAATAAATGCAAATAAAAAAAAAATTATATGGGTTTTAACTGAAAAATTAGTGCCTTGTGGAAAAGCGAAGAAAGAAAGAAAAAATAGGATTTTGAATTTTAAGCAAGAACTGGACAGGCTAACAGGTTTTTTTTTTCTCTTTTAATTTTGAAATGAGGACCGGTACGGAGTTACTACGGGACTAGAAGCCCTATTAGAAAATAAATATTTTTCATGGTACCGTATTTACCCAATTTCTGTGGAAACATGTACTTGTTGCCTCCAAATTCAGAGGAAGTACCAGCAGTCCACAACCGAGCCCAAAATTTATGTCACTAAGTGAGACATTTGTTAAGCGGGGTTTGTCCCATTTTACAACCTTTCTTGCCACGGTTGTTAAGTGAAACACCGCAGTTGGTAAGTTAGTAATATTGCATGAATCTGGCAAAAGGGGATCACGTAACCCCAGGACACTGCAACCGTCATAAGTGTGAGTCAGTCGCCAAGCATCCAAATTTTGATTCACATGACCTCAGGGATGCTGCAACGGTCGTAAGTGTGAGAAACGGCCGTAAGTCACTTTTTCTTATGATTTTGAACGGTCATTAAATGAATTTTTGTAAGTCAAACAAGTTTTCCAAGATCGTTTTAAAAAAGTGACAAAACTCTAAAGGGACTTTTTTAAAAAAACGAACAACAAAAACTCAAACCACACAGAACTCAACTTGAGCAAAAGAGATGAATGAAGAATGTCTGGGGAAGCTTACAGTTTTCACAGTCAGTTACAGCTATTTCCAGAACAGGATATTAAGAGTAACAAGAGTTGGAAGGGACCTTGGAGGTCATCTAGTCCAGCCCACTGCTCACGCAGGAGAACTGACCTAGGGATTTGAACTGCTGACTAGCTGCCAAAAATTTTAAAAGAATGTGTAACGCAAGAAATGCAGAAAGAGAAGTAAATAATAGTAGTAGTAGTAGTAGTAGTAGTAGTAGTAATAGTAATAGTAATAATAATAATATCTCACTAAACCAAATTAATCAAAGAATGAACTTCTTTCAATCCTTCCAAATGCACATCCAAACTGTATACATTTTATGAACCTCACTTTTTGGGGAGATCCAAAAATATTTCCATTAATGTAATGAAACTATTCAACATTGTGGTGAACAATGTAGAAGAATTTGAAGAATGAGGAATTTTGGCAGAACTTGTTAATCCTTCTATCTCCAACCTTATTTCTGCCGCCCTGACTCGCTTAAATAACTTCCAACGTTGCAAGGCTGTATTAAAAACACAAAGCATATTCCTTCCAGCCACCGTTTTAACCTTTCTTTTGTGCAACTCCCAAACAATCTTGTGAGATGCAATTAGGTGGAGAAAATTCCTAAACAAAAGTAGATTAATTAGCAGCGGTTGCAAGCTATTGCATGAGATGGAACTGTACACAAGAACTAACTGTCCATGAGATTTTCAGTGCAAGCTGCTACCTGCTGGGTATATTTCAAACGATCAAATTATTATTGTATATTATATATTGTATATGATATTATATTATATAAACTATATATTGTATTATATATTATATTACATTATAAATTATATATTATACTATACTAAATCATACTATTACTATACTATACCTATATCACTATAGTATACTATATACTATACTATTACTATTTATTACTATTACTATACCTATTACCTATACTACTGTCAGCTTTGGAAGCCATGCTAGGCCGAAGGCTTCCACACGCTGCCACTTTCTCCTGTGTGGGAAAGGAGGAGAAAGGGGTGGTGGTACAAGGGTACAAGGGATTATTAGACATAACAACATTGTTCCTGGCGGTCAAGGTCAGGTCTGGAGAAGGAGTGGCCGGAGTGATGTCCCGAGAGGGGTCATGAGGGTGGGGATTTTGGAGTTTGTATTACTGAGGGAGGAACCCGGATCCCCAGATTCGGATTTCCTCCAACTGTGCCAGTTTACCTATGCTAGTAAAAGAACTTCGAAAGATGTTTGCTTCGGAGTCTCTTCTGCAAGAGGGATTTTCTGGAACGCTGACAACTACTATACTATTACTATACGATATTATTGCTATACTATTACTATTTATTATTACTATACCATTTACTATTGCTATTTATTACTATTACTTTACCGATTACCTACACTACACTACTATTACTTTACGATACTATTGCTATACTATTACTATTTATTACTATATCATTTTTATTTATTTTTTTGCATTTATATCCCGCCCTTCTCCGAAGACTCAGGGCGGCTTACACTATGTCAAGCTATTTATTATTACTATTTATTACTATTACTATACCTATTACCTAGACTACTATACTATTATTATACAATACTATTGCTATATTACTATGTATTGCTATACCATTTACTGTTACTATTACTATACCTATTACTTATATTGCTATACTATTACAATACTATTGCTATACTATTACTATTTATTACTATATCATTTACTATTACTATTTATTACTATTACTATACCTGTTACCTAGACTACTATACTATTACTTTACGATACTATTGCTATATTACTATGTATTACTATACCATTTACTGTTACTATTTATTACTATACCTATTACTTATACTGCTATACTATTACTATACGATACTATTGCTATACTATTACTATTTATTACTGTACCATTTACTATTACTATTTATTACTATTACTATACCTATTACCTATACTACTAAACTATTACTATACAATACTATTGCTATACTATTACTATTTATTACTATACCATTTGTTATTATTATTTATTACTATTACTATACCTATTACCTATACTATACTATTACTGTGATACTATTGCTATACTATTACTATTTATTACTATTACTATATTATTAATATACTATGTATACTATTACTGTTTATTACTACTGCTATTACTATTTATTACTATTACTATTACTATACTATTGCTATTACTATTTATTATCATCACTATACCCATTAACTATACTAAGGCTATAGCTTCCTAGGGATAGACTCGAGAGCATTGTAAGTAGTGGCCTATGCCCCATCTGGGTACCAAAATGCCCCAGAAGTAATAGGGGGAAATTGGACGAATATTCATCCAAGCGCAGAAGAGAAGAGCAACAAAAATGATGAGGGGGTCCGGAGGGTAAAATATAATGACAAACGGTTGCAGGAATTGGGCGGAAGTAGTCCTCGACTTACGAGCACAATCGAGCCCAAAATTTCTGTTGTTTAAGTGAGTTTTGCTCCGTTCTACGACTTTCCTCACCACATTCGTTCAGCAAATCGTTGCATTTGTGACTTTAGGAACAGGGTTATGATGTTAATCTGGATTCTTCACTGACCTTCCTCACTGAAGGTCGCACAAAGGGGATCTCATGATTCTCAACCCCACCCCACCCCCACCCCCGAGGACACTGCAACGGTCATAAATGTGAATCAGTTGCCAAGTTTGATCACATGACCTTGGGGGACGCTGCAAAGGTCGTAAGCATGAGAAACGGTCCCGAGTCACTTCTTTTCAGTGCCACTAAATGGACTGTTGTAAGTCGAGGACTATGAACGGTCACTAAATGGACCGTTGTAAGTCGAGGACTGTGTGTATATCCAGTCTAACAAAGAGAAGGACTAAAAGTGACAGGATAGCAGGCTTCCAATATCTCAGGAGGCTTCCACAAAGAAGAGGGAGTCAAGCTATTCCCCAAAGCACCTGAGGGTAGAACAAGAAGCAACGGGTGGAAACTCATCAAGGAGAGAAACAAGAACTAAGGAGAAACTTCCTGACAGTTAGAACAATTAACCAGTGGAACTACTTGCCTCCAGAAGTTGTGAATGCTCCAACACTGGAAGTTTTTAAGAAGATAACCATTTGTCTGAAGTACTGTAGGGTTTCCTGCCTGAGCAGGGGGTTGGACTAGAAGACCTCCAAGGTCCCTTCCAACTCTTGTCATTTTGTAGTCTGTATTTTTCTCCCTTTCTCAAAACATCAGCAGTAGAATCGGACAAATTGTAAAGGCATGTTAAAAAAATGTGTGTTTTTTTCTTCTTCTAGGAACTGGAAAAACAGAAACCCAAGGCCCGTTTTAGGATGAAACCAACTTGCAGCCGACCGATAAAGATTTGTAGCTGTCTGAAATCACAACTTCACCTAACCGAAAAGCAGACCTGGAGGGCTGTGGGTGAGCCCTGCAAACATTCCTGCCATTGGGACTACTGTGTACCAAGCAGCCAGGCAATCCCACTACTACTCTACTACTACTACTACTCTCTCTACTACTCTACTACTCCTCTCTCACAACTCAGGCTCGGGATATTCAAATAAACTCCAGAGAGGTATTACATAATCGTGCGGAAGGGCCAACAGCTGCAAAACTTTTGCTTTGCCTTTTATGTAAGGGGGGAAAGAAGGGAAGGGAAGGGAAGGGAAGAGAAGAGAAGAGAAAAGAAGGGAAGGGAAGGAAAAAGAAGGGAAGGGAAGGGAAGGGAAGAGAAGAGAAGGAAAAAAAATGGAAGGGAAGGGAAGGGAAAATAGGAAGGAAAGGGAAGGAAAAGGAAACGGAAAGGGAAAAGGAAATGAAAAATAGGAAGGGAAGGGAAGGAAAAGGAAAAAGGAAAGGAAAAGAAAAGAAAAGACAAAAGAAAGAAAAGAAGAAGGGAAGGAAGGAAAGAAGGAAGGAAGGAAGGAAGGAAGGAAGGAAGGAAGGAAGGAAGGAAAAGGAAAAACAAAGAAAGAAGGGGAAGGGAAAAAGAAAGAGGAGGAGGAGGAAAGAGAAAAGGGAATAAAAGAAAGAATAGAGGAACGGAAGGAGAAGAAGGGAAGAAAGAAAGAAAGAAAGAAAGAAAGAAAGAAAGAAAGAAAGAAAGAAACAAAGAAAGAAAGAAAGAAAGAAAGAAAGAAAGAAAGAAGGGAAAGGAACCGCGGGAAATCTCCAAGGGCGTTTGGACTAATCCTTGCCCCGATTAAGGCATCAACCCCTCCCTGACCCCCCCCCCAAAAAAGACTCGCTCGAAACCGGCCGGACCCCTTTTAGCCAAGAAAGTCCAAGACCCCGCACCACCACCACCCCGACCCCCCCATTTCCCTTCCCAAGAGCTGGGCCGCCTTTGGGCTGCTCGGGAGGCAACGAGAAAGACAAATCGGGGAGGGCGGGGGGGGGAGAATCCCCGCCTCCGGGTCGGTGGAAGGAAAAAGAGGGATTAAAAAATTTGGGGAGGGGGTCTCCCGATCCTTCCCCCACCCCACTCGCCCCTCCCCCCTCTGTTGAGTCCATTGCAAAGCAGCCAACTTTGCAAACTTTCCCAGCTGGGGGGGAGGGAAGGGAAAAGACCCCCTCCTTTTTTTTTTTTGGAGGACCCCCCCCATCCAAAACAGCCCCCCCCCCTCCACCCACGTTACCCGCACCCACCGAGAGGCCGGACGGCGTCGTAAGCGGGCGCCGCGGTCGTTCCTGCGGGAGGCATCGCTCGGCAGCCGGATCCGGGCTCGCCTTTCGCCCCTCGGGGGGTGCAATGCCCCCGAGGCTCCTCCCACCGGCCCCGCCCCGTCGAAACCAGCGCTTTCCCGGGCTGGAGCGCGACTGAGCATGCGCGGAGGCCCGCCCACGGAGTGGAGGGGGTAGCCCGCGGGCGCCCGGTTGACGGTTGGGCGGGGCTTGGAGGAAGGTTTTGACCCGAGGGGGGGCTTTTTCCTGGTTTTTGGGGGAGGAGAGAGAGAGAGAGAGAGATGGATGCATGCATGGGATAGGTAAGTATGTAGGTAGGTGATAGATAGATAGAAAGAAAGATAGATAGATAGATAGATAGATAGATAGATAGATAGATAGATAGATAGATAGATAGATAGATAGATAGATAGATAGATAGATAGATAGATAGATAGATAGATAGATAGATAGATAGATAGATAGATAGATACTGAGAGAGAGAGAGAGATGGATGCATTCATGCATGGGATAGATAGGTAGGTAGGTAGGTAGATACCGAGAGAGAGAGAGAGAGAGAGAGAGAGAGAGAGAGAGAGAGATGGATGCATGC
Source organism: Ahaetulla prasina (assembly GCF_028640845.1). NCBI lineage: Eukaryota > Metazoa > Chordata > Lepidosauria > Squamata > Colubridae > Ahaetulla > Ahaetulla prasina. The sequence goes on from NC_080546.1 coordinate 87,847,114, forward strand.
ATGGGATAGGTAAGTATGTAGGTAGGTGATAGATAGATAGATAGATAGATAGATAGATAGATAGATAGATAGATAGATAGATACTGAGAGAGAGAGATAGATAGATGGATGCATTCATGCATGGGATAGATAGATAGATAGGTAGGTAGATACCGAGAGAGAGAGAGAGAGAGAGAGAGAGAGAGAGATGGATGCATGCATGGGATAGGTAAGTATGTAGGTAGGTGATAGATAGATAGATAGATAGATAGATAGATAGATAGATAGATAGATAGATAGATAGATAGATAGATAGATAGATAGATAGATAGATAGATACTGAGAGAGAGAGAGAGAGAGAGAGATGGATGCATTCATGCATGGGATGGATAGATAGGTAGGTAGGTAGGTAGATACCGAGAGAGAGAGAGAGAGAGAGAGAGAGAGAGAGATGGATGCATGCATGGGATAGGTAAGTATGTAGGTAGGTGATAGATAGATAGATAGATAGATAGATAGATAGATAGATAGATAGATAGATAGATAGATAGATAGATACTGAGAGAGAGAGAGAGAGATGATGCATGGGATAGGTAAGTATGTAGGTAGGTGATAGATAGATAGATAGATAGATAGATAGATAGATAGATAGATAGATAGATAGATAGATAGATAGATAGATAGATACTGAGAGAGAGAGAGAGAGATGATGCATGGGATAGGTAAGTATGTAGGTAGGTGATAGATAGATAGATAGATAGATAGATAGATAGATAGATAGATAGATAGATAGATAGATTAGAGATATATAGATGTAGATATATAGTTATAGTAGTAGATAGTACTATAGTATAGTACTATACTAGTATAATAGTAGATACAAAGAGATAGATATAGAGAGATAGATATTTGTTTTCTGAGGTTTCATGGTGTTTGTATGTAGGTCTTTGGTTATTGGGTTTTCTCAGCGTAAAATTGGAAGTGTCTTGGCGGCGTTTGACGAAGTCTCATTCGTCATCTTCGGCTTCAGCTTCCTGGAGCACGAAGCTGAAGCCTGAAGATGATGAATGAGACTTCGTCGAAACGTCGCCAAAACACTTCCAATTTTACGCGGGAGAAAACCCGAATAACCAAAGACCTACATAGATAGATATGTAGCTGTACAGCTATAGTTATATAGAAGTAGATATAGACATAGAGAGATAGATGAAATAGAGAGATAGATGGATGATGGATGGATGGATGGTATAGATAGATAAAATAGATAGATAGATAGATAGATAGATAGATAGATAGATAGATAGATAGATAGATAGATAGATAGATAGATAGATACTGAGAGAGAGAGAGAGAGAGATGGATGCATTCATGCATGGGATGGATAGATAGGTAGGTAGATAGATAGATACTGAGAGAGAGAGAGAGAGAGAGAGAGAGAGAGATGGATGCATGCATGGGATAGGTAAGTATGTAGGTAGGTGATAGATAGATTAGATAGATAGATAGATGATAGATAGATAGATAGATAGATAGATAGATAGATAGATAGATAGATACTGAGAGAGAGAGAGAGAGATGATGCATGGGATAGGTAAGTATGTAGGTAGGTGATAGATAGATAGATAGATAGATAGATAGATAGATAGATAGATAGATAGATAGATAGATAGATAGATAGATACTGAGAGAGAGAGAGAGAGATGATGCATGGGATAGGTAAGTATGTAGGTAGGTGATAGATAGATAGATAGATAGATAGATAGATAGATAGATAGATAGATAGATAGATAGATTAGAGATATATAGATGTAGATATATAGTTATAGTAGTAGATAGTACTATAGTATAGTACTATACTAGTATAATAGTAGATACAAAGAGATAGATATAGAGAGATAGATATTTGTTTTCTGAGGTTTTCGCGGGTGTTTGTATGTAGGTCTTTGGTTATTCGGGTTTTCTCCCGCGTAAAATTGGAAGTGTCTTGGCGACGTTTCGACGAAGTCTCATTCGTCATCTTCGGGCTTCAGCTTCCCTGGAGCACGAAGCTGAAGCCTGAAGATGACGAATGAGACTTCGTCGAAACGTCGCCAAGACACTTCCAATTTTACGCAGGAGAAAACCCAAATAACCAAAGACCTACATAGATAGATATGTAGCTGTACAGCTATAGTTATATAGAAGTAGATATAGACATAGATAGATAGATGAAATAGAGAGATAGATGGATGATGGATGGATGGATGGTATAGATAGATAAATTAGATAGATAGATAGATAGATAGATAGATAGATAGATAGATAGATAGATAGATAGATAGATAGATAGATAGATAGATTTCTTCCTGGTCTTGATTGACCGACTTCTTCCTGGTTGCAGGTAGTCCTTGATTCCACAACCACAAAGTGAGCCCAGAATTTCTGTTGCTAGATGAAGCATTGGTCAAAGGAGTTTTGTTCCATTTTCCAACCTTTCTGGCTGCCACTAAGTGAATCACTGCAGGGGTTCAAGCAGTTGTTAAGTGAATCCGGCTTTCCTGTTGACTTGGCTTGTCAGAAAAACGGATCCCCTGACCCCGGGACACTGCAGCCGTCATAAATAGGAGCCAGATCGCCAAGCAACTGAATTTGGATGACGTGACCAAGTGTGGAAAAATGGCCATAACTCGCTTTTTTCAGTACCGTTGTAACTTCGAATGGTCACTAAGCGAAGCATTGTAAGTCAAGGCTGTTCCCGAGACAAGATCCTGAAAGTTACTGAAGTACTTTGAAGTACCTTGATGAACGTATCTTTTCTTTTATGTACACTGAGAGCATATGCACCAAGACAAATTCCTTGTGTGTCCAATCACACTTGGCCAATAAAATTCTATTCTATTCTATTCTACTTTTAATCAAGGAACTTGAAAGCTTGAAAAAACTATGATTGGTTACATACGGTAGTGGCCAAAATTGTGGAAACCTTTTGGGAAAAGTGTATTTTCGAGGTTTGATGGCTAATAGCACCACTTTTTTGGGGGGGAGTTTCAGGATAATCCTATTCCACTGCTGGAATGGCCTGGGAATAGCCCAGATCAGGGGTCGGCAACCTTAAACACTCAAAGAGCCATTTGGACCCGTTTCCCACAGAAAAGAAAACACCGGGAGCCACAAAACCTGGGTGGGCGTGGCCAACTCAACATCACTCACTCCTACCAGTCACATGACACCCCCCCCTAGCCACGCCTACCCAGCCAGTCATTAGGGCAGAAAACCGGTTGTTAAAAAACACCGGGAGCCACAAAACCTTTCCCGTGCCTGACGATTTTCTGAGCGGCCACAGAACTAGCATATGTAGTTGAACTAAATGGTCTGTTTTCTTCTGAAACTTTTCTTTTCTTGGACTTATCCATGGTTGGCCTACTGGGTGTCGAAAAGCTCAATAAATCGTGTGCCGGTTGGTATCGCACGTTGGCAGTTGTGACGCATATTTTGAGTGACAGGGAGCCTCAGCAGAGGGATGAAAGAGCCACATGCGGCTCCAGAGCTGCAGGTTGCTGACCCCTGAGCCACATGCGGCTCCAGAGCCCCAGGTTGCTGACCCCTGGCCCAGACCTTAACCCAATTGAAAATCTATGGAGACGACTCAATAAACTGTTAGTCAGAAGCAACCCAGCAATAAAACCCAGTTAATAGAAGCAATCCTTCAATCTTGGTTTTGCATGATAACAGCTGCAGAACTAGAAGACTTGGTTCACTCCATGGGAAGACATTGTAAGGCCATAATTCATGCTAAAGGACATGGTGATCATTTTTGTATATCTCTTTTTTTTCTATGGTGATAATTTTTGTATATCTTATTTTTTTCTACGGGTTTCACTTTACTTCTTTATATTGTAACTGCTATTCTAATAGCAAATCCTTCATAAAAGTTATTGCATTACATTCTTGATTAAATTATCTTTCCGTTGATATATCATTTTAGGGTACTACTCCCCAAAAAAAAGTGGTGTTATTAGCTTCTTTTAGAAAATACACTTTTCCCAAAAGGTTTCCACAATTTTGGCCACTACTGTAGAAGTCCTATGTACTTCTAGGTTTTCTGGGTTCGTTCTGATAATTATTCTGACTGTGATTTCTGGAATTTTCTTTCCTTACTGGATCCAAGCAACTACTATATCAGAGCTCTGGAACTAGAAATGGATCTTGCCAATATATTTCAATAGCCTCCAGTTCTCATCTGCGTTAAAGTGAAAGTCTATGTATTCCGAAACTCACCTCAGCAATCCTTTTATTTGTGGGAATAGTCATTCTGCGTTTGCTAGCGAAGGCCGTTCTGAAAATTAGAAACCACAAATTATAGCTCAAGGGGACAGGAAGGAAAAAGATTATTTGTGCTGTAATACCATCTATTATCTGTTCTGCGAGACCATATAATTAAGCTCTGTCTACCTGATAAGGAAATAGTTGGATAGCCTCTTTAAATATGCATTTAAAGGAATTTCAGATTGGCTTTGGAGATGCTCTCGTACCCAGTCAGATTTTGTGTGTGTGTGTGTGTGTGTGTGTGTGTATCTTGTATGTATCATATTTTTTGGACTATGAGATGCACCAGAGTATAAGACACACCAAGATTTCGAAGAGGAAAACAAGAAAAAAAAATAGTTTTTGGATTCCGCATGTCTGGTTGTTGCCCTCCCCCAGCCCCCAGGAGCACTCTGCAGGCCTCCCAAACCCTCTGCATGTCCCGTTTTCATGAAACACTGGCCCATTTTTGACCTCCCAACACCCCCCCACACATCACGTTTTTGGCCTCCCCAGCCCCCAGGAGCACTTTGCAGGCCTCCCAGACCCTCTTCATGTCCCATTTTTGTGGTAAATGGGCCTATTTTTGCCCTCCCCAACCCCCAGGAACACTCTGCAGGCCTCCCAAACCCTCTGCGTGTCCTGTTTTCATGAAAAATGGGCCCATTTTTGACCTCCCAAACCCTCACATGTCATGTTTTTGCCCTCCCGAGCCCCCAGGAGCATTCTGCAGGCCTCCCAAACCGTCTGCGTGTCCCATTTTTGACCTCCCAATCCCCCCACATGTTTTCAGGGGTAAAAAAAAATATGACAGGGTCTTATTTTCGGAGAAACATGATAATTCAGAATGGATTTCTGTTTCTTAAACCACAGAGATTCTTGAACGATGCAGTTCTTCGTGCTCTCTTGAAATAGTTGTTTTCCTACAGACATTTCATGGCCCTACTAGGTAATATCATCAATGCTAGAAATCAGGCTATGTGAGAGCTGGGAAATTCACACAAATTTCCAATAAATTCAATTTATTCCTCTTCCAGGTCGTTGTCCCTGAACTCACTGTTTCTCTCTCTCCCTCCGTGTCTCTCTCTCCCTCTCTCTCTTTCTCTCTCTCCCTCTCCCTCTCTCCCTCTCTCTCTCTCTCTCTCTCTTTATATATATATATATATATATGTGTTTTCTGAGGTTTTCACGGGTGTTTGTATATAGGTCTTTGGTTGTTCGGGTTTTCTCCCGTGTAAAATTGGAAGTGTCTTGGCGACGTTTCGACGAAGTCTCATTCGTCATCTTCAGGCTTCAGCTTCGTGCTTCTGGGAGCAATGTGTGATCGCAGCTGTTTCTTCCTTTTAACTGCTAGTGGGGGTTTGAACTGATTGGGTGGGAGCTTGGCTGTGCTCTGATTGGATGGGGGGGGTTTTGTGCTCTGATTGGCTGGGGGTGTGTCCTGTGTTGGTGGGGGCTTGTTTGTGCTCAGTTTAGTCTGTGTTGCAGGGGGATTTGAGCTGGTGAGCTGCATAGCTGTTGTTTGGCTTTGTGGTCGTGCTACATCTTCATAGTGGGTGTCAGTCTGCTGCATGTATGGATTGGAGGGGTTTGAAATGGCTAATGTTGCAGCTGCGGTCTGGCTTCTGGTCCTTGGTCCTTGGTATATATATATATGCCATCGAGATAGAAAAACGCCCACACAGCATGAGCATGAGATGATACCTCCCGCCTACCAGCCATTTGGAAACCCACCCTTATTGACAAACGAGTCCCTAACACGAGGAATGACACCAGACCCACACTCATGAGGTCTACACAGGATGTCACCACCACACATCCACCCAGAAAGCAGACCCAAACCCACACTGATCAGGAAGCACGACCAGAAGCCAGACCGCAGCTGCAACATTAGCCATTTCAAACCCCTCCAATCCATACATGCAGCAGACTGAAACCCACTATGAAGATGTAGCACGACCACGAACACGAAGCCAAACAAAAGCAATGCAGCTCACCAGCTCAAATCCCCCTGCAACTCAGACTAATCTGAGCACAACCAAGCCCCCACCCAAACAGGACACACCCCCAGCCAATCAGAGCACAAAAAAACCCCCATCCAATCAGAGCACAGCCAAGCTCCCACCCAATCAGTTCAAACCCCCACTAGCAGTTAAAAAGGAAGAAACAGCTGCAATCACACATTGCCCCCAGAAGCACGAAGCTGAAGCCTGAAGATGACGAATGAGACTTCGTCGAAACGTCGCCAAGATACTTCCAATTTTACGCGGGAGAAAACCCGAATAACCAAAGACCTATATATATATATATATATATATATATATATATATATATATATATATATATATATATATATATATATAAGCCATCGAGATAGAAAAACGCCCACACAGCATGAGCATGAGATGATACCTCCCGCCTACCAGCCATTTGGAAACCCGCCCTTATTGACAAACGAGTCCCTAACACGAGGAATGACACCAGACCCACACTCACGAGGTCCACACAGGATGTCACCACCACACATCCACCCAGAAAGCAGACCCAAACCCACCCTGATCAGGAAGCACGACCAAGGACCAGAAGCCAGACCGCAGCTGCAACATTAGCCATTTCAAACCCCTCCAATCCATACATGCAGCAGACTGACACCCACTATGAAGATGTAGCACGACCACGAAGCCAAACAACTCAGGGGTTGCCACAAAGACGAGGGAGTCAAGCTATTCTCCGGGGCACCTGAGGGTAGGACGGGAGGCGATGGGTGGAGGCTGGTCAGGGACAGGGGCAGCTTAGAGCTAGGGAGAGATTTCCTGACAGTTGGAACGATCGGTGGGTGGAGCGACTTGCCTGCAGAGGTTGTGAGTGCTCCAACACTGGAAGTTTTTAAGAAGATGTTGGATAACCATCTAACTGAGATGGTGTAGGGTTTCCTGCCTGGGCAGGGGGTTGGACTAGAAGACCTCCAAGATCCCTTCCAACTCTGTTGTTATTATTATATTAACAGCAATACAGCTCACCAGCTCAAATCCCCCTGCAACTCAGATTAATCTGAGCACAACCAAGCCCCCACCCAAATAGGACACACCCCCATCCAATCAGAGCACAAAAAAAACCCATCCAATCAGAGCACAGCCAAGCTCCCACCCAATCAGTTCAAACCCCCACTAGCAGTTAAAAAGGAAGAAACAGCTGCAATCACACATTACTCCCAGAAGCACGAAGCTGAAGCCTGAAGATGACGAATGAGACTTCGTCGAAACGTCGCCAAGACACTTCCAATTTTATGCGGGAGAAAACCTGAATATATATATATATATGTAGGTCTTTGGTTATATATGTATAACATATATATATATATATGTATATATATATGTATGTATGTATATATGTATATAAGTATATATGTATATATGTATATACTATATGTATATATTAACAAAAAAGAACAAACAAAAAAACAATACATAAAATACATTGACATAAAACATATATTCCTTCTTTACATCAGCTTCGTTTCCTTATTCTTCTCATATTTACATCCTTATTCCCCCTCTCGTTTTATTTAATTATACTTTTCTTTTTTGCCCCATTCTCCCTTGTTTCTCTATATCTTCTATCCTATCTATCCTTCTAACTATTCATTTTCTTTCCTCCATTGCCATTTTATATATATATGTGTGTGTATATAAGCTTTTCACCTTTTTCATCATTTATTATTTCTAGTCTCTAGCAATTATACAATTTGTTCCATACTATATAATATTCCGATTCTTCTTTTTCTTTTAACTCCTTCATTAATTTGTCCATCTCAGCTGAGCTCGGAAATCATTGTATACATATTTGTGAATTATTAACTTGCTAATCCTTCGAAAGGCATAAAGAAGGCAGCAGCCGGGAGAACAGGTACTGTGTGTAGTTTACGACTGCGTGGACACGAGGTATGTGGCTTGGTGAGAAATAGGTCAGATCTTCCAGCAGTGATGTTTCAAAAGTTTGCTTCCTTCAAGGAATCTTCCAAATAGCAGCAATTCAATGGCATGGATTGAACACGTCTGGGATGCGTGCATGATGTGTAAGATCCCAGAATTCTCAGAAGAAGCAACGTTTCACGAGGTCCAAAGTAAACACAGCTGCTACAATAAATAGACTTTTCCAACAGTGATCGCCACTAACTTAAACAAGAAGGGATTTGTTTATTTTGTGTGTGTTCCTTTCTTCCATCTTCTGGGTATTTTTTTTTTCTAAACATAATATAGTGGTTTCGAAGGGCAGCCCCATCTGCGTGAGTTTACTTTTCTCTAACAAAATGAAATTCAATGTAGAGAAAAAGTAAAATCCTACACTTAGGTAAGAAAAACCAAAAGTACGCATATAGACTGGGTGAAATCAGGCTTAATAGCAGGAATGGTGAGCAGGATCTTGGAGTCTTAGTGGACAACCAGTTAAATATGAGCCAGTAGTGTGCGGCGGCAGCCAAAAAAGCCGATGCAATCCTAAATTGCATCAACAGATCAAGTGAGGTAGTAATACTGCGTAGCCTACTGCGACCAGATACCTCTCACCGACCCGTGCGCTCTCACAGAGAGGGACTCCTCAGGGTGCCGTCAGCTAGGCAGTGTCGTCTGGCGACGCCCAGGGGAAGAGCCTTCTCTGTGGGGGCTCCCACCCTCTGGAATGAAGTCCCTCCAGGACTTCGCCAACTTCCGGACCTCCGAACCTTTCGTCGCGAGCTTAAAACACACTTATTTATCTGCGCGGGACTGGATTAGATTTTAAATTTATAGGGGTTTTAAACTGGTTTTAATATTTATATTTCTATTTTAATAATTGGGCATTAGAATAAGTTTTTTAATGATTATTTTAATTTGTATATTGATGTTTTATATGCCTGTGAACCGCCCTGAGTCCTTTGGGAGATAGGGCGGTATATAAATTCGAATAATAAATAAATAAATAATAAATAAATAAAAATAAAAAATACCACTCTATAAAGCCTTAGTAAGACCACACCTAGAGTACTGCATCCAGTTTTGGTCACCACACTATAAAAAAGATGTTGAGACTCTAGAAAAAGTGCAGAGAAGAGCAACCAGGATGATGAGGGGACTGAAGACTAAAACATACGAAGAACAGTTACAGAAACTGGGCATGGCTAGTCTAGGGAAGAGAAGGACCAGGGGAGACATGATAGCAGTCTCCCCAAATTTGAGGGGCTGCCACAGAGAGGAGGGGGTCAAGCTATTTTCCAAAGCACCCAAAGGCCAGACAAAGAATAATGGATGGAAACTGATCAAGGAGAGATTTAATCTGGAAATAGAAATTTTCTAAACAGTGAGAACTATCAACCAATGGAACAGAAGCTGCCTTCGGAAGTTGTGGGAGCTTCATCACTCGAGACTTTCAAGAAGAGAAAGTCCACCATTTGTCAGAAATGGTGTAGGGTCTCCCGCTTGGGTAGGGGAGGGGGTGGACTAGGTGACCTACAAGATCCCTTTCCAATTCTGTTCATATCTGTATATCAATTGCGATAGACAAAGCTGGAAGAAACCAGGGTGGGAAAGACTATGAACTTGGTGACTCATAATGCTGGAAATGACACAACTGCTACACTAAATGATGTTTTGGAAAGCTTTGCTGCCTACGGTCTCCCCTTGCTTTTCAAGGAATGGTCTGGAGTCTGGAAGAAATTCCAAATTCTGGTTTAACTCTCGACACGAGAGGTCAACTCCATCTGCAGATCTAGCTTGCGTTTCAAGGGGAGTCGCCCTTTAATAAAATTATTCGACTTTATTCAACTTGAAACTTGTAATTCAAGTTCTGCCACATGTTTTAATGCACGAATTTTAGATTCAGGTAGAAGTTGTTGGAAGGGATATCCACCTGGTCCAGTTCCAAGTGGGGAGAAAGACACTGGAAACATGGCGGCTGATTGGAAAGATAGTTTAATGGTGAAGCAGAACCACCAAGCACGTGTGATTCTGAGGAGCTGAGCTGACCACGTGGAGTGGAGAGTGAGAGTTATACCCTCCATTGGGCCTTGCCCTTGAGCTTCCTGTTCCTGTGGCAAGGACATGTATTCTATTGGCTGTAGTCAGACTCCCATGGGGCCATGTGGGGTCATTTTTGTCTAAATCAAGTTTGGTTGAAGCTCGGAGGTGATTTTGTAGTGCAGTGAGCCCTGCTGCTAGATAATCCTATTATGTCCTGGAGGGTCATGTCTTAATCCCATCACCCTGGAAGCTGAAGGTCTTTTGTTTTGTAGATAAGCTGTCCCAGTTCTTCTCAATCAGCACCAAATGCCATACTTTTCGGAATATAAGGCACACTTCTCCACCCCCCTAAAAGTGGATGAAAATTGTGGTGTGTCCTAATGAAGCCCCGCTCACTCGCCGGCCCCTACCCTTCAGCCATTTTTGGCCTCCGCACATCGCATTTTCGGCCTCCACACGTCTCATTCCAGGCTGCAGGGATCACCACAGCACATTGCCGGCGATCACCACCTCCGCACGCTGCCTTTTCGGCCTCCACATGTTACATTTCAGCCGGTTCCAGGAGGCCAAAAATGCTACGTGTGGAGGCAGCGATGGACTCTGGCGATCCCCACAGCCTGGAACAGTTGATTGGCGGTATTCGGAGAGGCCGATTCAACCGCCAATCAGCTGTTCACGCGAAATCAGGCTACGATAACGTGCTGAAGCTGACCAGGCAGTTTACTCTTTGGTGCAAGGACGCTAGCCAGATAAATACGGATGGATGCTGGTAGGCAGAGGCAGAATTTTTTCTTCTTCTTTTCCTTCCTCCAAAACTAACATGTATCTTATACTCCGGAGCGTCTTATACTCTGAAAAATACGGTATCTGCTGGGGGCTCTGAGTTTCTGTCTCCCTTAAGATTTCTTTTAGGGGAAGTATAATATTCTGCCTTTTAAATATTTCCTAAAATATTTCACTCTTCTAGGAGGAGTGGGTTCTAACTTTCTACAAAGTAAAAGATTAATTAAAGTGGGGGGGAAACAACCCTCAATCCTTCTGTATGAATTGGCTCAAGCGAAGCCCATGGCCGGATCCCTTCCGTATCAGAAACATAAAACTGAAGTTCTTGCAAAGGAAACAAGATGCTGAAACTGGATTTTCATAAAAATCTAATAAAATAAAATAAATAAAATAAAATCTGAGGTGACCTGTTAAACCAAGTTCTTGCCTATATAGTATGAGTCTTCCTATCTTTAAATAATAATAAAAATTAAACAGGCTGAATGCCAGCGAACAAAATGTTTTTAAACTCGAGCAGGGAACACACACGTTTACAAGCGTGTGTCATCTCGCATTCTCAGGTTTGCTATTTAAAATAAATATTTGCCCTCTTTGGCTCATTAGAGTAGCCTGACTGCCTTGCCATTTAGACTCTAGAGCAGGGGTGTCCAAACTTGGTCCCTTGAAGAGTGGTGGACTTCAACTCCCAGAATTCCCCCAGCCAGCATGAGCTATAAATATGAGCAAGTTGCTGGCTGGGGGAATTCTGGGAGTTGAAGTCCACCACTCTTCAAGGCCAAGTTTGACATCCTACTCTAGAGCTGAACTGTGTCCCTTTGTATTTCGTGGACTTCAACTCCCAGAATTCTTAAGCCAGTCTTAAAAGGGCCATTGTTCCCCATGCTGGCTCAGGAACTCTGGGAGTTGAAGTCCACGAGTCATAAAAGGGCCATAGTTCTCATGGCGGCTCAGGAATTCTGGGAGTTAAAGTTCACATTTCATAAATAAAGGCCATAGTTCACATGCCGGCTCAGGAATTCTGGGAGTTGAAGTCCACCAGTCATAAATAAGGGCCATAGTTCCCCATGCTGGCTCAGGAATTCTGGGAGTTGAAGTCCACGAGTCATAAAAGGGCCATAGTTCTCATGGCGGCTCAGGAATTCTGGGAGTTAAAGTTCACATTTCATAAATAAAGGCCATAGTTCACATGCCGGCTCAGGAATTCTGGGAGTTGAAGTCCACGAGCCATAAAAGGGCCATAGTTCACATGCCAGCTCAGGAACTCTGGGAGTTGAAGTCCACCAGTCATAATAAGGGCCATAGTTCCCATGCTGGCTCAGGAATTCTGGGAGTTGAAGTCCACCAGTCATAAATAAGGGCCATAGTTCTCATGCTGGCTCAGGAATTCTGGGAGTTGAAATCCACCAGTCATAAATAAGAGCCATAGTTCCCATGCGGCTCAGGAATTCTGGGAGTTGAAGTCCACCAGTCATAAATAAGGGCCATAGTTCCCCATGCTGGCTCAGGAATTCTGGGAGTTGAAGTCCACGAGTCATAAAAGGGCCATAGTTCTCATGGCGGCTCAGGAATTCTGGGAGGTAAAGTTCACATTTCATAAATAAAGGCCATAGTTCACATGCCGGCTCAGGAATTCTGGGAGTTGATGTCCACGAGCCATAAAAGGGCCATAGTTCACATGCCAGCTCAGGAACTCTGGGAGTTGAAGTCCACCAGTCATAATAAGGGCCATAGTTCCCATGCTGGCTCAGGAATTCTGGGAGTTGAAGTCCATCAGTCATAAATAAGGGCCATAGTTCTCATGCTGGCTCAGGAATTCTGGGAGTTGAAATCCACCAGTCATAAATAAGAGCCATAGTTCCCATGCGGCTCAGGAATTCTGGGAGTTGAAGTCCACCAGTCATAAATAAGGGCCATAGTTCCCCATGCTGGCTCAGGAATTCTGGGAGTTGAAGTCCACGAGTCATAAAAGGGCCATAGTTCTCATGGCGGCTCAGGAATTCTGGGAGTTAAAGTTCACATTTCATAAATAAAGGCCATAGTTCACATGCCGGCTCAGGAATTCTGGGAGTTGAAGTCCACGAGCCATAAAAGGGCCATAGTTCACATGCCAGCTCAGGAACTCTGGGAGTTGAAGTCCACCAGTCATAATAAGGGCCATAGTTCCCATGCTGGCTCAGGAATTCTGGGAGTTGAAGTCCACCAGTCATAAATAAGGGCCATAGTTCTCATGCTGGCTCAGGAATTCTGGGAGTTGAAATCCACCAGTCATAAATAAGAGCCATAGTTCCCATGCCGGCTCAGGAATTCTGGGAGTTGAAGTCCACCAGTCATAAATAAGGGCCATTGTTCCCATGCTGGCTCAGGAATTCTGGGAGTTGAAGTCCACGAGTCATAAAAGGGCCACGTTCGCAAAAGAGGATCCCATGACCTCGGGACACTGCAACCGTCATAAATATGAATCAGTTGCCAAGCGCCTGAATTTTGATCATGTAGCCCATGGGGATGCTACTGTGGGGATTTAGGTGTTTTTTAGTGCTGCTGTAACTTCGAATGGTCACTAAATAGACTGTTGTAAGTCGAGGACTACCTAAATCTTGCCTGCCTGCAGAAAATTGTGAGGACCATATAGGTCAGTGAAGGCTAACCTTTTTGCCGTTGCATGCCAAAAGCTGGGGGAGTGCAGGGGGGGTCGCACACGTGCTCACACCCATAATTCAATGTGCCCCGCCAGCCCACACATGCGCACGTGACACACACACCCCGCACGACCCTCGCTTTTGGCACGCGATGGCACGGTATGTCCGTTTTTCGCCCTCCCCAGGCTCTAGAGCCTTTCTAGGAGCCTGGGGAGGGCAAAAACGGCCTCCCCCACCCCTCCAGAGACTCTCCAGAGGCTGGAAACAGCCTGTTTCCTGACTTCTGGTGGGTCTGGAAGGCCCAAAAATCAGCTGACCAGCACGCACATGCGCACCGGAGCTGAGCTAGGGGAAAGCTCGCGTTCACACAGATATAGCTCCGCGTGCCACCTGTGACACCCGTGCCATAGGTTCGCCAGCATGGATATAGGTCAGTGATGGCTAACCTTTTTCCCATCACGTGCCAGGAGTGATGTGGTGGGGGGGATTGTGCGCATGCCCACACCCATAATTCTCTGTGCCCTGTCACCGCAGATGTGCGCACAACCCCCCTTCCCCACGCTCCTCATGTTCCTGGCACGCAATGGCATGGTAGGTCCGTTTTTTGCTCTCCAAAGCCTTTCTAGGAGTCTGGGGAGGGCGAAAAGAGTTTCCCCCTCCCCCGGAGGCCCTCCGGAGGCTGGAAATGGCCCATTTGCCGACTTCCAGTGGGCCCAGAAGGCCCGAAAATCAGCTGAGCTCGCATACCCAATGATATGGCTATGCGTGCCACCTGTGGTTTGCCATCACGGATATAGGTAGTCCTTGAATTTTTGGAAAAGCTGTCTGGTTGATCAGACTGCAGTTTGATCTGCCTGAATTCTGAGCCTTTTTTCTATTCTTGAAAAGAAGATTTAACAAATTATTCTTCATGTCAATCAAACGAAGACGACACGGTCATGTCATAACAGAAGCGCTATTGCCAAATAGAGCCTATCTAGACTTCGGTTTAACTAAGCTAAGAACTGGATATGATTTATGTAACCGACAGTAGATTTTCTTAACAGGATTTTATGGGTTTCTGGTGGCCTCGCAAACTCATAAGCCGCAAAATGTCAGAGAGTTTTTACAAGACGCTGGCTTTTTTATTGCTGGAACAGGGAAACTCTGCAGATTCATATTTAACTGGGTAGAAAGTTATGAAGATTTAGAGATTAGAACAGTGCTACTTTCTAGCTTCTCTCTTCAATCTCTTTTGTTGGAAGAAATATCCATCTGGTTCAGTTCCAAGCCGGGAGAAAGAAGCTGGGAACACGGAGGGTGATTGGAAAGATGGTTTAAATCAGGGGTCTCCAACCTTGGCAACTTTAAGACTTGTGGACTTCAACTCCCAGAATTCCTCAGCCAGCTTTGCTTTGCTGGCTGAGGGATTCTGGGAATTGAAGTCCACAAGTCTTAAAGTTGCCAAGGTTGGAGACCCCTTGTTTAAATGATGAAGCAGTACCACCAAAAACATGGGTTTCTGGTGCAGCTGAGCACATGGAGTTGAGAGTGAGGGGTATTTATGTCTTCTCTTGGGGCTTTGAACTTGAGCTTCCTGTTCCTGTGCTGGAACGTGTATTCTATTGGTTGTTGTCAGAATCCTATGGAGTCATGTTTGTCTGAGCTCCCAAGTTTGGTTGAAGTTGACTGGGTATTTCAATGTCCTTAGGAGATTGTGCAATGCAGTGAGCTCTGCGTCTTCTGCTAAATGGTCCTATTGTGTCCTGCAGGGCCATGTCTTCATCCCATCACCCTGGAGCTGAAGGTCTTTTGTCTTGTAGATAGGCTGGCCCAGTCCTGCTGGGGCTATTAAGAAAGGGCTGTTTTCTGTCTTTAAAAATATGTTTCTCTTTTAAAGGTAAAGGTAAAGGTTCTCCTCGCACATATGTGCTAGTCGTTCCCGACTCTAGGGGGCGGTGCTCCTCTCCGTTTCAAAGCTGAAGAGCCAGCGCTGTCCGAAGACGTCTCTGTGGTCATGTGGCCGGCATGGCTCAACGCCAGAGGTGCATAGAACGCTGTTACCTTCCCACCAAAGGTGGTCCCTATTTTTCTACTTGCTTTTTTACCTGCTTTCAAACTGCTAGGTTGGCAGAAGCTGGGACAAGTAACGGGAGCTCACCCCGTTATGCAGCACTAGGGATTCGAACCGCTGAACTGCCAACCTTTCGATCAACAAGCTCAGCATCTTAGCCACTAAGCCACCACGTCCCTGTTTCTCCTTTAGGGAAATATAATATTTTGCCTTTTTAAAATATTTCTCAAAATATTTTATCCTTCTGGAGGGGGTTGCTTCCCACAGTTTTTATGACTTTCTTCTTTTTTTCGAGAAAAAATATATCCTGTTAAATTTTTCTCTCCAGTTACACCCTAAGAGCACCTAACTCGTTTAGAAAATGATCAAATTATTAAATAATTGGCCTTTTTCCTGTTTCTTCTGGTCTTCCAGAACTCCTCAAGACCTCAGGCTTACTGTACACTAATGGAAAGTAATTTGTTTTCACATTTCTTTCTTCGGTTTAACATGCCAAACCAGATTTTGGTATCCTTCGTTTAGCTAATGGAGAGATAGGGTGGTGCAAATATTCTACATTATGCATTAATTTGAATAGAATAAAATAGAATAGAATAGAATAGAATAGAATAGAATAGAATAGAATAGGGTAGGGTAGGGTAGGGTAGGGTAGGGTAGGGTAGAGTAGAATAGAATTGAATAGAGTAGAGTAGGGTAGGGTAGGGTAGGGTAGGGTAGGGTAGGGTAGAATAGAATAGAATAGAATAGAATAGAATAGAATAGAATAGAATAGAATAGAATAGAATAGAATTTTTTATTGGCCAAGTGTGATTGGACACACAAGGAATTTGTCTTGGTGCATAAACTCTCAGTGTACATAAAAGAAAAGATACATCAAGAATTCTAAGGTACAACACTTAATGATAGTCAAAGGGTTCAAATAAGAAGTGGAAATTAATACCTTAAGATTAAAGGACATTTAAAAAGCAAAATAAACCTCTTTTGATTTCGGAAGACCAAGTGAAAACCATCTTTAAAAGTTCCTTGGTTTGCTGGCTGTTCTCCAGTCTTCCCCAACCTGATGCCCATGGGATGCGCCTGTCAGCATTCTAGCTCTGTTTTACATCGATCAGGAATTATGGGGGTTGTTGTCTGAACAAGTTCTAGATAAGTGAAGGTATAAACAAAGCTTGTCTACTGAGCACCTTACTTGTATAAACAGCACTGCAGGAAGAATCAACACAAACACACACACACCCCTACCTTTATTTCCATGCCTCCAGAGAAGACAAAGAAAAAAACCCAACCATGGAAGCTAAAGCTATCTCTTCAGACAAATGGTTGTCCAGTCTCTTCTAAGAACTTGTGCTGGAGTATTCACAACTTCTGGAGGCAAGTTGTTCCCCTGATTAATTGTTCTATCAGGAAATTTCGCCTTAGTTCTAAGTTGCTTCTCTCCTTGATGAGCTTCCATCCATTGCTTCTTGTCCTGCCCTCAGGTGTTTTTGCGAATAGCTTGATTCCCTCTTCTTTGGGGCAGTCCCTGAGATATTGGACACTGCTATCATGTCTCCCTTAGTCCTTCTTTTCATTAAACTAGGCATACTCAATTCCAGCAACCGTTCTTTATGTGTTTTAATCTCCAGTTCCCTAATTTTGGGGTCTTGGAATCCTAGTAGACAACCATTTAAATATGAGCCAGCAGTGTGCAGCAGCTGCCAAAAAAGCTAACGCAGTTCTAAGCTACATAAACAGAGGGATAGAATCAAGATCTCGTGAAATGTTAATACTACTTTATGATGCCTTGGTAAGGCCATACTTGGAATACTGCATTCAGTTTTGGTCGCCACGATGTAAAAAAGATGTTGAGAC
The DNA here is from genome assembly GCF_028640845.1 of Ahaetulla prasina. NCBI lineage: Eukaryota > Metazoa > Chordata > Lepidosauria > Squamata > Colubridae > Ahaetulla > Ahaetulla prasina. The sequence goes on from NC_080546.1 coordinate 87,864,693, forward strand.
TCTAGAAAGAGTGCAGAGAAGAGCAACCAAGATGATTAGGAGACTAGAGGCTAAAACATATGAAGAACGGTTATAGGAACTGGGTATGTGTAGTTTAATAAAAAGAAGGACTAGGGAAGACATGATAGCAGTCTTCCAATATCTCAGGGGTTGCCACAAAGAAGAGGGGGTCAAGCAATTCTCCAAAGCACCTGAGGATAGAACAAGAAGCAATGGGTGGAAACTGATCAAAGAAAGAAGCAACTTAGAACTAAGGAGAAATTTCCTGACGGTTAAAATAATTAATCAGTGGAACAACTTGCCTCCAGAAGTTGTGAATATTCCAACACTGGAAGTTTTTAAGAAGAGATTGGATAACCATTTGACTGAAATGGTGTAGGGTTTCCTGCCTAAGTGGGGGCTGGACTAGAAGACCTCCAAGATTTTCCACTCTGTTATTCTATTCTATTCTAATCATCTTTGTTGCTCTTTTTTTATTTATTTATTTTGTCACAACATTATATATTTATTTATTCGATTTATTCGATTATTCAATATACAGGAACATATATTGAAAGGAAACAATACGACAGGAACGGTAGGCACTTTTGTGCACTTATGCACGCCCCTTATAGTCCTCTTAGGAATGGGGAGAGGTCAATGGTAGACAGTTTTTGGTTAAAGCTTTTAGGAGTTGGAGAGGAGACCACACAGTCAGGTAGTGTATTCCAAGTATTAACAACTCTGTTACTGAAGTCATATTTTCTGCAATCAAGATTGAAGTGGTTGACATTAAGTTTGAATCTATTGTTTGCTCTTGTATTATTGCTATTGAAGCTGAAGAAGTCTTTAACAGGAAGGACATTGCAATAGATGATTCTGTGTGCTAAACACAGGTCTTGTCGGAGTCGGTGGAGTTCTAAATTCTCTAATCCCAGGATTTCAAGTCTGGTGGAATAAGGTATTTGGTTGTTTACAGAGGAGCGGAGAACTCTTCTTGTAAAATATTTTTGGACTCGTTCGATTGTATTTATGTCAGAGATGTGGTATGGGTTCCAGACAGATGAGCTGTATTCAAGAATGGGTCTGGCAAATGTTTTGAATGCTCTGGTTAGTAGTGTAGAGTTTTTGGAAAAGAAGCTACGCAGAATTAGATTTACAACTCTTAGAGCCTTTTTTGCTATGTAGTTGCAGTGGGCTTTGGCACTTAGATCATTAGATATGAAAACTCCAAGGTCTTTAATGGGATGGGGGTCATCAGTAAGATAATATCCATCAAGCATGTACTTAGTGTTTGGGTTCTTTTTTCCAATATGTAAGACTGAGCATTTGCTGGTTGAGATTTGGAGTTGCCAAATTTTAGATCAATCGGATTCAAAGTCAAGATCTTTTTGAAGGGTAGCTGTATTGTTGGTGGTGTTAAATAGTTTGACATCGTCAGCAAAAAGAACACAATAACTTGAGATATTGTCACAAAGATCATTTATGTATAGTATGAACAGCGTTGATCCAAGAACTCTTCTAATTCTTATGCTGCTGGTTTCCCAAAGGTGCTTTTTCAAGAGGCAACTAGACTTTCTGGTTGTCCTTTGAAGACATTTCGCTTCTGATCCAAGAAGCTTCTTCGGATCCGAGCTGAAGTCAGAACTGAAGAAGCTTCTTAGATGAGAAGCGAAATGTCTTCAAAGAAAAACCAGGAAGTCCAGTTGCCTCTTGAAAAAGCACCTTTGGGACAACCAAGGCCTGTGTTGTGACCCAGGCCCAAGTAGGTAGTAGTAAACTCAGTCAGTTTAAAAACAAACAAGCTTTATTAGAACAGCTGAGAATTAAACTCATTCTCAGCGTAGTCCAAACTAAATCAAAGCAAATTCTTCCTAACACAATTCTTCAGGCTTATCACCAACCTTGGTCTAATTAGGCAAACTGCCACAGGCTTTTCTTGGCAAAAGTTCAAAAGCAGAAGACGCCGACAAGAAATAAATGCAGCAAGACAAGGCTCTCAACGTTGTTTTCCGGCAAAGAGCCCAAACACCGTTGCTGGTCTTTTAAACCTTACGGGAGGGGTAAATCATCTCTTGGCCTTACTCCCGAGTCGTCCTCTCTGCTTGAGCTGCTCTTGCCTTCTGGCAGCTCTTCTCATGCGTGCATTAGGAACAGGCTCCTCCTGTTCCTCTGCCTCACTACTGTCAGCCTCTGGAAGCTCCGGAGTCCGCACATCACTCCCCGATGGCCCTGGCCCCATCTCTGCCTCCGATGCAGAGCCCTCATCTGGGCCTTCCCCAGCCTCCAGGACTGGCCCATGTTCTTCCTCAGCCTCATCGCTGTCCGACTCCGTTGTGGGCTCCGCAGGCTGCTGGCGGAACACAATAGCCTAGATGACTGAGAATCCCCATAGACTGCTGCTGTTTTGTTTATTCAGAAGTCTCACGAGGGACAGCTTGGTTGAGACACAACCCCTAATAAATATGTCTTCAGCTGCAGCTTTGCATCGTCAGATATTCTGGCTCCACTCTTTCTGCTTCACTCTTCACTCCACCCTGCATGGATTTCAAGGAGGTCTCAACAGTTGTTCAAAAATTTAATCCCCCGACCCCCCAAAAAAACCAACCCTATCTAGGTTGGAAACTCTATCAGACCTGAGTGATGTTAAGCACCAGCTGCAAGCCTGAGAAAACAAACATATGAAAGAACAGATGTGACGTAGCTCAACTTTTACATCTCAGCAGGGAAGGTTCTGTTATATAAATAACGGCTGAAGGGAAGCGGGCTATTTGTAGCTGCAGAGAAGCCTCCATCGGGAGAGAATATTTCTGTCAATATTTTTGAACCAGAAGAAGATTGCATTCAGTTTTGGTTGCCGCGTTACAAAAAAAAAGATGTCGAGAATTTGGGGGGGAAAAAGTGCAAAGAGCAATGAGGGATGATTAAAAGGCTTGGACCAAAAAACAAACGGAGAACAGTTGCTAGAACTAGATAGGGCTAGTCTAGAGAAACAAAGGACTAGGGATGAGATGATAGCAATGTTTCAATATGTGTTTCAAAACCCAAGGAGCTGCTGATTCAGTTCTACAGAGGAATTATTGAGTCTGTCATTTGCACCTCTATAACTGTCTGGTTCAGTTCTGCAACCCAACAAGACAGACACAGACTTCAGAGGATAATTAGAACTGCAGAAAAAATAATTGCTACCAACCTGCCTTCCATTGAGGACCTGTATACTGCACGAATCAAGAAGAGGGCCGTGAAAATATTTACAGATCCCTCACATCCAGGACATAAATTGTTTCAACTCCTACCCTCAATACGACGCTATAGAGCACTGCACAACAGAACAACTAGACACAAGAACAGTTTTTTCCCGAAGGCCTCACTCTGCTAAACAAATAATTTCATCAACACTCTCAAACTATTTACTAAATCTGCAGTACTATTAATCTTCTCATCGTTCCCATCACCAATCTCTTTCCACTTATGACTGTATGACTGTAACTTTGTTGCTGGCAATCCTTATGATTGATATATTGACCATCATTTGTGTCGTAAATGTTGTACCTTGATGAAGGTATCTTTTTTTTTATGTACACTGAGAGCATATGTACCAAGACAAATTCCTTGTGTGCCCAATCACACTTGGCCAATAAAAAATTCTATTCTACTCTATTCTATATTTATGGGGCTGCCCTAAAGAAGAAAGAGTCAGCTTATTTTCCAAGCAGTGTTTCAATATTTGAGGGGCTGCCCTAAACAAGAAGGGGTCAGCTTATTTTCCAAGAAAGTATAACCCACCCCCTCTCAACTCCAAGTGGTCAGCTGCACCAGAACTATGTGCTTGGTGGTCCTGTTCATCATTAAACCATCTGTTGTGGTCCGCCAGCAGCCTGCGGAGCTGGCAGTGGAGTCGGACAGTGATGAGGCTGAGGACGAACATGGGCCAGTCCTGGAGGCTGGGGAAGGATCGGATGAGGGCTCTGCGTCAGAGGCAGAGATGGGGCTAAGGCCATCTGGGAGTGATGTGTGGACTCCGGAGCCTCCAGAGGCTGACAGTAGTGAGGCAGAGGAACAGGAGGAGCCTGTTCCTAGTGCACGCATGGGAAGAGCTGCCAGAAGACAAGAGCAGCTAAAGCAAAGAGGACGACTCGGGAGTAAGGCCAAGCGATGATTGGCCCCTCCCATAAGGCTTAAAAGACCAGCAACGGCATTTGGGCTCTTTGCCGGAAAACAAAGTTGATAGCCTTGCTCCTTGTCTTGCTGCATTTATTTCTTGTCGGCGTCTTCTGCTTCTGAAGTTTTGTCAAGAAAGGCCTGTGGCAGTTTGCCTAATTAGACCAAGGTTGGTGATAAGCCTGAAGAATTGTGTTATGCAGAATTTGTTTTGATTTAGTTTGGACTGCACTGAGAATGAGTTAATTCTCAGCTGTTCTAATAAAGTCTGTTTCTGAACTGAGTGCGTCTAATACTACCTACTTGGGCCTGGGTCACAACACCGTTTCCAGTGTCTTTCTCCCAGCTTGGAACTGAACCAGATGGATAATTCTTCCAACAATTGTTAAGACTGTTTTCTCTCTCATATGACACCCCCACCGCAAGAAATCTAGATTTTAAAAAAGTTCTCTTCCTGGCAATAAGATTTCTTGTGGTGCCCTGCAGGGGTATATTTATCAAAGGGTGTCCCCTATAATTATGATACCAACTTGATGTTTATTATAGAAGGCTTCTAAATTGGAGGTTGGGAAGATAAAGGAGGAGGAGGAGAAGAAGCGTATTTTAATTGTTTACTTGGTTTTTTTATATATATATCTGAATTCAGAAATGGCCGGAGGAGACAAGCAGAGAAGTCAAAATAAGAAGGGAGAAACAGTTTCATCCGCAGGAGCAGGCTTCAAAAATTTTAGCAAGGGGTTCTATGCCTGGTTGCTGGGTGGGTGTGGCCATGGTGGGCGTGGCCTAGTCGGCCTCCTACACCAAGGCGGGGGGGCGTTTTTGCCCTCCCTGGTCTCCGGAGGCTTTCCTCGAGTCTCCAGGAGGGTGAAAATGGTCTCCCCAGGCTCCGGAGACCCTCAAACTTCCGGTAGGCCTATTTTTCGCCCTCCCCGAGCCTCCGCACACGCTCTGCACTTACCTACATCCAAAACGGGCTGCGTGGGGACTCCTGGGAGGGGCAGGGCGGGGATTTGGGGGTTCTCTGAACTGCACAGAAACTTAGCTAGAGGTTCTCCTGAACCCTCAGCAGCTCCACCCACCCCTGCTCTTAGGCATAATGACAAATCAGTTATACGTTTTGTGTTGCAGGATTCGGGGCGTGACACCCTTAAGATCTTAAGGCTGTGCAATCTTCCGAGTTGTGACGGAAAAAAAAAAAAAGTAAATAGAGAAAGGACAGCCAAAAAAAAAAAAAAAAAGTAAACATAAAAAGGAGACAACATCTTGCATGGTCAGGAGACGTGCCAAAATCCAGAGTGAGGCAGCTGTCGTGTAAATGGATTGACAGATCGATTGGTATTTCTGTGGCGCCCGGAAATGGACTCCAAGCAGTGAAATCGAATGAGATGGATGACCTTTAGAGTGATTTGGCAGGAAAGGATATTCTGTACCTGTTTTATCGCAGAATCTGGAAAGTGGGGGTGGTGGACGTTTTCGATTTTTTTTTTTAAACCGGCACACCAATTTCCCAATCTTCTGGCGATACCGCTAAAAATCCTTTAGCTCTTTTTATTTCATTTATTTCTATCCTGCTTTTGTTCATTTTACAGATAGCTCAACATATCCAACAAACCTTCCTCTTCCTATTTTCTCCACAACAACATCCCTGTAAGGTAGGTTGGGCTGAGAGAGAGAGAGAGAGAGAGAGAGAGAGAGAGAGAGAGAGAGAGAGAGGGACACTACCTCAAGGTCAGCCAGCTAGCATTCATGGATTAGGCTGGACTAGAATCCACTTTCTAGATTTCTGCCTTAATCTCATCGCTGTCGTCTTTTAATGACCCCATAATTCCTTGCCGGGTGGAGTCTGGGCAACTGAATGGAGCTAGCAGAGCGTTTTAATGGCCGGATCCCCTTCTTGTCGCCAACGCAGAATTTTGTACAGCAGATATATTCTCAGTGTGGCCAGAGAGAGAAATATCTGCCTCTACCTAAGATCGAACTCACAGCCTCCTGATTGTGAGGCGAGAGCTCCACCTCTAGGCCACCGCACCACTAGACTTATGGCTTACTCACTAGACCAAACTGGCTCCTAGAATTCCAGTGGGGAATTGAAGGCATTGTAACTGAATCAATCCTGAACGGGTCAAATTGGAGAAACATTAAGAATAAGCCTTATGATTCTTGACGAATGTATCTTGTCCTTTTATGCACACTGAGAGCCTATGCACCAAAGACAAATTCCTTGTGTGTCCAATTGCACTTGGCCGATAAAGAATTCTATTCTACGTAACTGTTAAATTTTGCTTCTTGCTTGAGTCTATAATATCATCAAAGAGTCAACACCTTTAGCATTTTCTTGTTTCACCAAGCAGGGTTGGCCTAATGATTTTATTGAGGGTTTTTAGTGGGGTTTTTAAAATTTGTAGAATTTTATATTTCTATTTTAATTCGTTTAGCATATTTGAATCAGATTTTTAACTTGTATTGTATTTTAACTTTTTTGATATTTATGTTTTATTTATGCTGTACACCGCCCTGAGTCTTCGGAGAAGGGCGGTATAAAAATTTGAAAAATAAATAAAAATAAATAAATAAATAATTTTATGGTTCTATCTTTTTGAACAAGGAGTAAGTTCTGCCAGCCAGCGGTGGAGTCGAGGTAGTGATAAAAAAAAAAAATTAAGAGGATAGGTGTGACTATGCAAACTCGTACTCCTTATGAGTGTTGATAGAAGAAAATATTATCCTTCCCCTTCCACGCCCACCAAGCCATGCCACGCCCACCAAGCCACGCCCACCGAACTGGTAGTAAAAAAAATTGAATCCCACCACTGCTCTGCGTTCCCCATTTTGGCCCTTTTTTCAGACCTTTTCCACCTTTTTCCTGCCCATTTTCTAGGCTTTTTTTGGCCCATTTTCTAGGTTCTTTTTGGCCCATTTTCTAGGTTCTTTTTGGCCTATTTGGGGGTTTTTTTTAAAGGTCTATTTTCAATGCCTTTTTCAGCCCATTTTCTAGACTCTTTTTGGCCTGTTTTGGGGCTTTTTAAAGACCTGTTTTCAATGCTTTTTTCAGCCCATTTTCTAGGCTCTTTTTGGCCTGTTTTGGGAGCTTTTTAAAGGCCTATTTTCAATGTCTTTTTGGGCCCATTTTCTAGGCTCTTTTGGGCCTATTTGGGGGGCTTTTTAAAGGCTTATTTTCAATGCCTTTTGGGGCCCATTTTCTAGGCTCTTTTTGGCCTGTTTTGGAGGCTTTTTAAAGACCTGTTTTCGATGCTTTTTTCAGCCCATTTTCTAGCCTCTTTTTGGCCTGTTTTGGGGGCTTTTTAAAGACCTGTTTTCGATGCTTTTTTTCAGCCCATTTTCTAGGCTCTTTTTGGCCTATTTTGGGGGCTTTTTAAAGGCCTATTTTCAATGCCTTTTGGGGCCCATTTTCTAGGCTCTTTTTGGCCTGTTTTGGAGGCTTTTTAAAGACCTGTTTTCGATTCTTTTTTCAGCCCATTTTCTAGCCTCTTTTTGACCTGTTTTGGGGGCTTTTTAAAGACCTGTTTTCGATGCTTTATTTCAGCCCATTTTCTAGCCTCTTTTTGACCTGTTTTGGAGGCTTTTTAAAGGCCTATTTTCAATGCCTTTTGGGGCCCATTTTCTAGGCTCTTTTTGGCCTGTTTTGGAGGCTTTTTAAAGGCCTATTTTCAATGCCTTTTTGGGCCCGTTTTCTAGGCTCTTTTTGGCCTGTTTTGGGGGCTTTTAAAAGACCTGTTTTCGATGCTTTTTTCAGCCCATTTTCTAGGCTCCTTTTGGCCTATTTTGGGGGCTTTTTAAAGGCCTATTTTCAATGCCTTTTTGGGGCTGTTTTCTAGGCTCTTTTTGGCCTGTTTTGGGGGCTTTTTAAAGACCTGTTTTCGATGCTTTTTTCAGCCCATTTTCAAGGTTCTTTTTGGCCTATTTTGGGGCTTTTTAAAGGCCTATTTTCAATGCCTTTTTGGGCCCATTTTCTAGGCTCTTTTTGGCCTGTTTTGGGAGCTTTTTAAAGGCCTATTTTCAATGCCTTTTTGGGCCCATTTTCTAGGCTCTTTTTGGCCTGTTTTGGAGGCTTTTTAAAGACCTGTTTTTGATGCTTTTTTCATCCCTTTTTAAAGGCTTTTTTTCAGCCTGTTTTTTTTCTGAAAATGTCCTTTAACAGTGGTACATTTCATGTTCCTCCAGCTCTTTTCCCCACAGCAACTCTGTGAGGTAGATCGGGCTGATGTGAGGCAGTTCAACCCTGGCCTTTACAGCACAACAAACTGCAGAAACAAACAGAGTAAAGTGTCTTCGTTGCCTAAATGTCATCCCACTTTACTTTCGGAGACCAAGCAGCTTCTTCAAAGCACAGCTCTAAAGTCTGGCTGTAAACCTTCCTTCCTTCCTTCTTTGCAATTACTTTTCAATTACTCGCTATCGTTTTTTCTGGATATTGATCCGGAATAATGCATGTGTATTTATAATAAGCAAGTGCTTTTCAGAGCTAAAATTCCCAACAATAGAATCTGATGTTCTTATTTTTAATTCCTGTCATCCCATTGCAAGGAGGGATGGACAAATAAATTCTTTGACAATTGGTTCCTGGGTTATTCTGCTGCTCTTATTTAGAAGTGGGTTGTCACATCTTTTTACTACCGGTTCACCCTGTGCACACATGTTCGCTTTGCGCGCACCTTCCACGCATACACCCAATCTTCTGCACACACACCCAGCCTCAAAAACGTAGCTAAGTAGGATGACATAGCGCCGGGGTGGATGGGCGGGGCGGGCCCATCCGCGGTGGCCTCTACCGGTTCGCTTGAACTGGTGCTAACCGGCTGAATACCACCTCTGCTCTTATTTCGCCCAGCCCATACATTGCATTTAAACATGTACTAATATAATTTTTTTAAGAAGGCCTTCACCAGAATGCACATTTTCAAATAGGTAATGAAACTTTGCAGAGGCAGAAACTGGGCAGCGATACTCCAAAGTGGAAAAAGGGTTTTTTGTTCCATCCTGAATATCATATTTTAAGGTGGACTCAAGAGAAATATTTAAAAAAAAAAAAAACATTCAAAAAGCAATGAAGAGGAATAGGGTCTTGGATGGTTAAGTTTTATGCAGAGATATTGAAGGAATTGGAAATATTTTGCTTTGAGAAGCTCGTGAGAATCAGCGAACCACAGAACTGCGGAGTCAAAAGAAACTATAATCCAGGGGTCCGAAGAGACATTTGGACCCGTTTCCCACAGAAAACACTAGGAGCCACAAAACCCTTCCCGTGCCTGACTATTTCTTGAGCGGCCACAAAACGAGCCTATGTAGTTGAATTAAACCTTCTGTTTTCTTCTGAAACTTTTCTTTTCTTGGATTTATCCATGGTTGGCCTACCGGGGTTGGAAAGCTCAAAAAATCACGTGCTGGCGGTTGTTGCACATTGGAGGTTGTGATGTATATTTTGAGTGACAAGGAGCCACATGTGGCTCCAGAGCTGCAGGCTGCCGACCCCTGATCTAATCTAAGCATCTACATTGTTTATTTTATTTATTTATTTTTGTCACACAGTATATATAAGCATAAGCATGAAATAACTATACAATATATAAGCATATATATGAGTATGTAATAACTATATTAATTGGATATAACGAAGGAAAACAATAGGACAGGAACGGTAGGCACGTTTGTGCTCTTATACACAAATATGTGCATAAATAAATAAAAATGTTTATTTAATAAATTTATATGTGCATAAATAAATAAATAAATAAAAATGTTTATTTAATAAATTTATTTATTTATTTATTTAATAAATAAAAAATTAATAAATAAATAATGAATAAAATAAATAAATAAATAAAAATGTGCAGGAAATCTATCCACGTGGGGTCCTTGGTGCTCTCTGAGCTTGGTGGTTTTCTCGCAGATATTTTATTTCCAAACCACTGTATTTTTCGGAGTATAAGACACACCTTTTCTCCCCCCAAAAAAGAGGGTGAAAATCTGGGTGCTCCGAATGTAGCCCCGCCCAGCTTCTCAAATGGAGGTTTCAGAGGCTGAAAAAAAGCATCAGAAACGAAGCTTCAGGAAAAAAAAGACCCCAAACAGAGCTTCAGAAAAGTGTTCTCTCCCCCTTCGCCTCCGTCTGAGCGATGGCTTAATTAGCCGGCATTATTAGCTCTGGCAGCAAAATAGCGAGTGTCTGCCAAGTGTCTCTGTTATCTCCCTCGACACCGATGAGTCACCCAGGAACGAACAGTACTTCAGCTCTCAGTTAGCAGTTAATTTGCCTGCTATGAAGAGGCCTAGCAGCCCTCGCTGGTTTTATATCCTGTGGGGTGTGGCTCCATGACTCAGCACTTCCTAGGCCTGCCCCACCCCTGCTTCTGTTGTTCCCTCCTCTCCTGCCTACGAAACCTAGGGTCCAGCCAGGCCTGATTGCCATCAGCTGGGTCTGCAGCCGTGGCCTGGGGGGGAGGAAAGAGTCAGGGGACGGAGGCCTCGTTATCTCTTCCACCTGGCCTGCCTCTGGCTCCTGGAGCTTAGCCAGGGAAGCCGGTGCTCCCGAGGTAAGTCCTGATGGCCCTTCCCCCTCACTTTCCAAGTCACTTTCTGGCAGGAGGCCCGGCTCGGGGGGTGCAGACACAACAAAAAGAAGCGGAAGGCGCAAATGCGCATGTTTTTGGTGCACAGCGAACCAGTGGTAAAAATACGTGAAACTGATCATAATGCCCAATGTTTTCATTTTCCCAGAACTTTGACCGAACAGCCAGCTTCCTGAATGATTAATATTGTGCTATCCACAGGAGATTTTATTTATTTTGAAATGCCAAAAAAGCCAGCTAGTCCCTCTACGCCAATGTTAATTTTTCAGGTGATGAACTAATGGGCTTTGACAGCAAGGCCGTATTGAAATGGATTGGAAAATTCATAGTAGTCTCCTTTCAATAAACTCTAGCTTCAATGGGGATCCAATAATAATTGGAGTCAGAATAGAGCTGGAAGGGACCTTTGAGGTCTTCTAGTCCATCCCCCGATCAAGCAGGACACCTTATACCAGCGGTCGCCAACAGGTGGTCTGCGGACCACTGGTGGTCCATGAGAAAATTTTGGTGGTCCCACAGAAAAACTATTTGCATTTTTTATATAGCACTAAATACTATTTATCTTCTTAAAAAATTCATATTAGTGGTCCACGGGATTTAAAAATATGAATTTAGTGGTCCCTGAGATCCGAAAGGTTGGCGACCCCTGCCCTATGCCATTTCAAACAAGAGGCTGTCCGGTCTCTTTTTAAAACCCTCCAGTGATGAAGCACCTACAACTTCTAGTGGCCAGCTGTTCCACTGGTTAATTGTCCTCACTGTTAGGAACTTTCTCCTTAACTCCAGGTTGCTTCTCTCCTTGATTAGTTTCCATCTTATGGTTTCTTGTCTTGCCTTTCGGTGCTTCGGAAAAATAAGTTGACCCAGTTAAGTTTGTAATTTAGGGCATTGTTTTAAGTTTCACTGAGATTAATAGGATGGGGAGGTCTGAAAATAAGTGCTACCAACCTGCCTTCCATTGAGGACCTGTATACTGCACGAATCAAGAAGAGGGCCGTGAAAATATTTACAGATCCCTCACATCCAGGACATAAACTGTTTCAACTCCTACCCTCTAAACGACGCTATAGAGCACTGCACACCAGAACAACTAGACACAAGAAGAGTTTTTTCCCAAAGGCCATCACTCTGCTAAACAAATAACTCCCTCAACACTGTCAAACTATTTACTGAATCTGCACTACTATTAATCTTCTCATAGTTCCCATCACCCATCTCTTTCCACTTATGACTGTTTGACTGTAACTTTGTTGCTGGCAATCCTTATGATTTATATTGATATATTGACCATCATTTGTGTTGTAAATGTTGTACCTTGATGAACGTCTCTTTTCTTTTATGTACACTGAGAGCATATGCAGCAAAGACAAATTCCTTGTGTGTCCAATCACACTTGGCCAATAAAAATTCTATTCTATTCTAGTCTATTCTAGTCTATGCTATTCTAATGGCATTAAATGCAACTGGATCCACAGAGCCTTATTTTCATACCAGCAGAGGGCACTCTTCCCCCATGAAAACCTTTTTTTGGAAGCCAAAATAAATAAATAAATAAATCAGGAAAGTTGGAGATTTGAAAATTTTAATTAATCCCACCGTACCAAAGTGATTAAGTCTATAGATCTCTCTCTCTGTCTGTCTCTCTCTCTCTCTCTCTCTTTCTCTCTCCCGACAGATATTATATAAAAAAATAGCAACAGTCCTCATGATCTATTACTGGGAATGCCGGCGTTGAAAGGGACCTTTGAGGCCTTCTAGTCTGATCCCCCCCTGCTCAAGCAGGAAACCCTATAGCAAGAAGTGACAGATGGAGAAAAACCAATCTTAGAAAATTTCCTGACGGTGAGAACAATTAGTCAGGGGAACAACTTGCCACCCAAAGTTTTGAGCCTTCGATCTAGTGGAAGAAGAAGACATAATCTTCCAGTGGAAGACTACTTCAGCTTCAATCGCAATAATACAAGAGCAAACAATAGATTCAAACTTAATGTTAACCGCTTCAATCTTGATTGCAGAAAACATGACTTTTGTAACAGAGTTGTTAACGCTTAGAACTCACTACCAGACTCTGTGGTCTCTTCTCAAACTCCCAAAAGCTTTAACTAAAAACTGTCTACTATTGACCTCACCCCATTCCTAAGAGGACTATAAGGGGCGTGCATAAGAGCACAAATGTGCCTACCATTCCTGTCCTATTGTTTTCTTTCATTATATGTGTTTATATATAAAGTTGTGACAAAATAAATAAATAAATAAAAATAAATAAAGTAGAGATTGGACAGCCGCTTGTCTGGGATGGTGTAACGTCTCCTGCTTGAGAAGGGGGTTGGACTAGAAGACCTCCAAGGTCCCTTCCCTCTCTTATCCTATATTCGGTATCACCTTCAGTGTGTTGTAGCTCGAAACATGGGAAGATCTACATCTACATTTCTCCTGAAAATCAATATGTAGAAATCACGACACAATGATCAAATAAATATGATAATCACTTGAATAACAACGTTGGAAGGGACCTTGGGGGGGTCTTCTAGTCCAGGGGTCGGCAACCTTAAACACTCAAAGAGCCATTTGGACCCGTTTCCCACAGAAAAGAAAACACCGGGAGCCACAAAACCCTTCCCGTGCCTGACTATTTCTTGAGCGGCCACAAAACTAGCATATGTAGTTGAATTAAACCTTCTGTTTTCTTCCAAAACTTTTCTTTTCTTGGATTTATCCATGATTGGCCTACCAGGGGGTTGAAAAGCTCAATAAACTGCGTTTCGCCAGGTGTCGAACCTTGGCGGTTGTGACGCATATTTTGAGTGACAGGGAGCCACAGCAGAGGGGTGAAAAAGAGCCACATGCGGCTCCAGAGCCGCAGGTTGCCGACCCCCGTTCTAGGTTATTGATTGAATAACCAATTTCAGACAACTGGTTATCCAATCTCTTCTTAAAAACTTCCAGTGTTGGAGCATTCACAACTTCTGGAGGCAAGTTGTTCCACTTGGAGAGTTTCTACGTTGTTTTGCCACACCTGTTTGTCTCTCGCATCTTTTTAAGCTTCCTCTCTTAATCTTCTGTGTAATAGGCACACCACAATGGCCTAGTTGTGTATTGTGCCATACTGTTGCGTGTGCCGTGAAGGTATGTGGAATCGCAAGTGTGCAACCCCAGTAGGACACTCACACGGCCTCCTTAATCTTGCACAAGGAAGCGCAAAGTGCTACCTATTAGCATCCCAGCCTTATGATGGTTACGCAAACCTTTGTTGTTCACACAATCTATGCGCCTCAATGTCCTTTCCATGCCTCTCTCTTGGACCAAGCCCTCCTTATTATGAATGTCATTATGAATTATTACAAATTTTATGAATATAACATGATGAAAATAATTATTACGAATGGACTATTTTTGTTTCGCTTTAAATGAAAATATTATTGTCCAACCGGCCTTCACTTAGTGCTTGTGTTATATTTTAATTGCTTTGTCCTAAATCCACTTTGCAATAATGGAATAGCACTTTGCAAATATATAAGGCACTGATGCAAAGGTTATCCGGTTTCTTTCATTAGCTTTTCATCTTGCTGTTTATTATTAAACTCAGCTATTGTTTTCTTTTTTCCCCTCTCTTACCATAGTTTAAAAAGGAACAAATTAAGGAAAGAGAGAGAGGCTATCAATTACCCAGGAAGTGAAGCCACTAGGAAAATATGCTGCGATGGCAATTAATAAAGGTAATAGTTAAGGTAACCTCACTGCAAGATATACATTTAATTATGGGCTATATTACACTTGGCACATGGGACCTACAGAAATCAGAGCTCAGGATGGTCTTCGTAATAGCGAAAAGAATATCAACAAATATATTCCCTATCTGATGAAATTAATACATCACTTTCCTAATAAACTTCAGATTATTTTGCAATTTTGGCCAGTGTGGTCATACCCAATAACCAGGGGTGAAATCCAGCACGTTCTGACAGGTTCTGGAGAACCGGTATGCAGAAATTTTGAGTAGTTCGGAGAACCGGCAAATACCACCTCTGGCTGGCCCCAGAGTTAGGTGGGAATGGGGATTTTGCAGTATCCTTCCCCTGGAGCGGGGAGGGAATGGGGATTTTGCAGTATCCTTCGCCTGGAATGAGGAGAGAATGGAGATTTTGTAGTATCCTTCCCCTGGAGTGGGGAGGGAATGGAGATTTTGCAATATTCTTCCCCTGGAGTGGGGAGGGAATGGAGATTTTACAGTATCCTTTCCCTGGAGTGGGGAGGGAATGGAGATTTTGGAGTGGAGAGGGAATGGGGAGTTTAAAATATCCTTCGCCTGGAATGAGGAGAGAATGGAGATTTTGCAGTATCCTTCCCCTGGAGTGGGGAGGGAATGGAGATTTTACAATATCCTTCGCCTGGAATGAGGAGAGAATGGATATTTTGTAGTATCCTTCCCCTGGAATGAGGAGAGAATGGATATTTTGTAGTATCCTTCCCCTGGAGTGGGGAGGGAATGGAGATTTTGCAGTATCCTTCCCCTGGAGTGGGGAGGGAATGGGGATTTTACAATATCCTTCGCCTGGAATGAGGAGAGAATGGAGATTTTGTAGTATCCTTCCCCTGGAGTGGGAAGGGAATGGAGATTTTGCAGTATCCTTCCCCTGGAGTGGGGAGGGAATGGAGATTTTACAATATCCTTCGCCTGGAATAGGAGAGAATGGAGATTTTGCAATATCCTTCCTCTGGAATGGGGAGGGAATGGAGATTTTGCAGTATCCTTCCCCTGGAGTGGGGAGGGAATGGGGATTTTACAATATCCTTCGCCTGGAATGAGGAGAGAATGGAGATTTTGTAGTATCCTTCCCCTGGAGTGGGAAGGGAATGGAGATTTTGCAGTATCCTTCCCCTGGAGTGGGAGGAATGGAGATTTTACAATATCCTTCGCCTGGAATAGGAGAGAATGGAGATTTTGCAATATCCTTCCTCTGGAATGGGGAGGGAATGGAGATTTTGCAGTATCCTTCCCCTGGAGTGGGGTGGGAATGGAGATTTTGCAGTATCCTTCCCCTGGAATGGGAGGAATGGGGATTTTGCAGTATCCTTTCCCTGGAGTGGGAAGGGAATGGGGATTTTGCAGTATCCTTCCCCAGGAGTGGAGAGGGAATGGGGATTTTGCAGTATCCTTCCCCTGGAGTGGGGAGGGAATGGAGATTTTGGAGTGGAGAGGGAATGGGGAGTTTAAAATATCCTTCGCCTGGAATGAGGAGAGAATGGAGATTTTGCAGTATCCTTCCCCTGGAGTGGGGAGGGAATGGAGATTTTACAATAACCTTCGCCTGGAATGAGGAGAGAATGGATATTTTGTAGTATCCTTCCCCTGGAATGAGGAGAGAATGGAGATTTTGTAGTATCCTTCCCCTGGAGTGGGAAGGGAATGGAGATTTTGCAGTATCCTTCCCCTGGAGTGGGGAGGGAATGGAGATTTTACAATATTCTTCGCCTGGAATGAGGAGAGAATGGAGATTTTGTAGTATCCTTCCCCTGGAGTGGGAAGGGAATGGAGATTTTGCAGTATCCTTCCCCTGGAGTGGGGAGGGAATGGAGATTTTACAATATTCTTCGCCTGGAATAGGAGAGAATGGAGATTTTGCAATATCCTTCCCCTGGAATGGGGAGGGAATAGAGATTTTGCAGTATCCTTCCCCTGGAGTGAGGAGGGAATGGGGATTTTACAATATCCTTCGCCTGGAATGAGGAGAGAATGGAGATTTTGTAGTATCCTTCCCCTGGAGTGGGAAGGGAATGGAGATTTTGCAGTATCCTTCCCTGGAGTGGGAGGAATGGAGATTTTACAATATCCTTCGCCTGGAATAGAAGAGAATGGAGATTTTGCAATATCCTTCCTCTGGAGTGGGGAGGGAATAGAGATTTTGCAGTATCCTTCCCCTGGAGTGGGGTAGGAATGGAGATTTTGCAGTATCCTTCCCCAGGAGTGGAGAGGGAATGGGGATTTTGCAGTATCCTTTCCCTGGAGTGGGAAGGGAATGGGGATTTTGCAGTATCCTTCCCCAGGAGTGGAGAGGGAATGGGGATTTTGCAGTATCCTTCCCCTGGAGTGGGGAGGGAATGGAGATTTTGGAGTGGAGAGGGAATGGGGAGTTTAAAATATCCTTCGCCTGGAATGAGGAGAGAATGGAGATTTTGCAGTATCCTTCCCCTGGAGTGGGGAGGGAATGGAGATTTTACAATATCCTTCGCCTGGAATGAGGAGAGAATGGATATTTTGTAGTATCCTTCCCCTGGAATGAGGAGAGAATGGATATTTTGTAGTATCCTTCCCCTGGAGTGGGGAG
The DNA here is from genome assembly GCF_028640845.1 of Ahaetulla prasina. Taxonomy (NCBI): domain Eukaryota; kingdom Metazoa; phylum Chordata; class Lepidosauria; order Squamata; family Colubridae; genus Ahaetulla; species Ahaetulla prasina. The sequence continues at coordinate 87,881,746 of NC_080546.1, forward strand.
GGAATGGAGATTTTGCAGTATCCTTCCCCTGGAGTGGGGAGGGAATGGGGATTTTACAATATCCTTCGCCTGGAATGAGGAGAGAATGGAGATTTTGTAGTATCCTTCCCCTGGAGTGGGAAGGGAATGGAGATTTTGCAGTATCCTTCCCCTGGAGTGGGGAGGGAATGGAGATTTTACAATATCCTTCGCCTGGAATAGGAGAGAATGGAGATTTTGCAATATCCTTCCTCTGGAATGGGGAGGGAATGGAGATTTTGCAGTATCCTTCCCCTGGAGTGGGGTGGGAATGGAGATTTTGCAGTATCCTTCCCCTGGAGCGAGGAGGGAATGGAGATTTTGCAATATCCTTTCCCTGGAGTGGGAAAGGAATGGGGATTTGGCAGCATCCTTCCTCTTCCACGCCCACCTAACCATGCCCACCAAGCCATGCCCTCCGACCCAGTAGTAAAAAAAAATTGAATATCACCACTGGTTTACACGACTAAAATAGATCTGCCTCCTAGATCAAAGGTGTCCAACCATGGCAACTTTACGACCCATGGACTTCAACTCCCAGAATTCTCCATGCTTGTCTGGCTGGGGCATTCTGGGAGTTGAAGTCCATAGGCAAGTCCTTGTGTTTGGGGGGCAGACCTAAGGTTCTGTTACCTGAAATTTACCTCCTAAAATGAAAGCCGCTGAAAATACAGGTGGCCCTCGACTTACGACCACAACTGAGCCCCCCCCCCAGAATCGATGTTGCTAAATGAGAAATTTGTTTGGTGAGCTCGACCCTCTTTTGCGACCTTTCTTTCCACTGGCTGTTAAGTGAATCCCTGCCATCGTTTAAGTCAGTGAACACGGTCGCTTAAGTGAATCTGGCTTTGCGTGTCGGGAGGTCGCGAAAGAGGATCGCCTGACCCTGGGAAAGTGCGACCGTCATAAGTGTGAGTCACTTTTCAAGCAGGTAAGTCACGTGACGATGGGGGATGCAGCAACGGGCGTGTGGAAATCAGTCCTAAGTCAGGTTTTTTTTTCAGTGCTGTGAACGGTCACTAAATGAACAGTGCTGTGACTTGGAACGGTCACTAAATGAACTGTTGTAAGTCAAGGACTACCTGTAGTAAAAAAAAAATTAAAAAAGGGATAGTTGGCAAAATCTCCCCATCAAAACTCCCCCTCCCCTATGATCTCCTTTTAGGAGTCTTTGGGCCGTCTTAAACAACCCTACCCATCATCCACAGCACAGCAAAGCAGGGAGGGGGAATTTGCCGGAGCAGGACTGAGCAACAGTGTAGCGTCACACACACACACACCCAAAAAAAAAACTAAAGAAAAAATTGGGGTTTGGCTGGGGATGTGACGCAACCAGATGCCCCCCGCAAAAAACTGAAGAAAAAATTGGGGTTCGGCTGGGACCTGTTGCAACCAGACCTCCCCCCAAAAAAGCAAGAAAAAATGGGGTTTGTCTGAAGATGTGTTGTAACCAGACCTCCCCCTCAAAAAAACCCAAGAAAGAATGGGGTTTGTCTGGGGATCTCTTGTAACCAGGTGCCCCACCCCAAAAAAACAAGAAAAATGGGATTTGGCTGGAAACTCTTGCAATCAGCCCCCACCCCAAAAAAAAAAAACAAAGAAAAAATTGGGGTTTGGCTGGGACCTGTTGCAACCAGATATCCCCCCAAAAAGGCAAGAAAAAATGGAGTTTGGCTGGGGACATGTTGCAACCAGACTCCCCCCCAAAAAAAAACCGAAGAAAAAAATTGGGGTTTGGCTGGGGATGTCATGCAACCAGACGCCCCCCGCAAAAAACTGATGAAAAAATTGGGGTTCGGCTGGGACCTGTTGCAACCAGACCTCCCCCCAAAAAAGCAAGAAAAAATGGGGTTTGTCTGAAGATGTGTTGTAACCAGACCTCCCCCTCAAAAAAACCCAAGAAAGAATGGGGTTTGTCTGGGGATCTCTTGCAACCAGGTGCCCCACCCCCCCCAAAAAACAAGAAAAATGGGATTTGGCTGGAAACTCTTGCAATCAGCCCCCCCTCAAAAAAAAACAAAGAAAAAAATGGGGTTTGGCTGGGATCTGTTGCAACCAGACGTCCCCCCAAAAAGGCAAGAAAAAATGGAGTGTGGCTGGGGGCATGATGGAACCAGACTCCCCCCCAAAAAAAAACCGAAGAAAAAAATTGGGGTTTGGCTGGGGATGTCATGCAACCAGACGCCCCCAAAAAACTGATGAAAAAATTGGGGTCCGGCTGGGACCTGTTGCAACCAGACCCCCCCCCAAAAAAGCAAGAAAAAATGGGGTTTGTCTGAAGATGTGTTGTAACCAGACCTCCCCCTCAAAAAAACCCAAGAAAGAATGGGGTTTGTCTGGGGATCTCTTGCAACCAGGTGCCCCCAAAAAAACAAGAAAAATGGGATTTGGCTGGAAACTCTTGCAATCAGCCCCCCCTCAAAAAAAAACAAAGAAAAAATTGGGGTTTGGCTGGGACCTGTTGCAACCGGACCTCCCCCCAAAAAAGCAAGAAAAAATGGGGTTTGGCTGGGGACATGTTGCAACCAGACTCCCCCCCCAAAAAAACCGAAGAAAAAAATTGGGGTTTGGCTGGGGATGTCATGCAACCAGACGCCCCCCGCAAAAAACGGAAGAAAAAATTGGGGTTCGGCTGGGACCTGTTGCAACCGGACCTCCCCCCAAAAAAGCAAGAAAAAATGGGGTTTGTCTGAAGATGTGTTGCAACCAGACCTCCCCCTCAAAAAAACCCAAGAAAGAATGGGGTTTGTCTGGGGATCTCTTGCAACCAGGTGCCCCCCCCCCCCAAAAAAACAAGAAAAATGGGATTTGGCTGGAAACTCTTGCAATCAGCCCCCCCTCAAAAAAAAACAAAGAAAAAAATGGGGTTTGGCTGGGATCTGTTGCAACCAGACGTCCCCCCAAAAAGGCAAGAAAAAATGGAGTTTGGCTGGGGACATGTTGCAACCAGACTCCCCCCCAAAAAAAACCGAAGAAAAAAATTGGGGTTTGGCTGGGGATGTCATGCAACCAGGCGCCCCCCGCAAAAAACTGATGAAAAAATTGGGGTTCGGCTGGGACCTGTTGCAACCAGACCTCCCCCCAAAAAAGCAAGAAAAAATGGGGTTTGTCTGAAGATGTGTTGTAACCAGACCTCCCCCTCAAAAAAACCCAAGAAAGAATGGGGTTTGTCTGGGGATCTCTTGCAACCAGGTGCCCCCCCCCAAAAAAAAACAAGAAAAATGGGATTTGGCTGGAAACTCTTGCAATCAGCCCCCCCTCAAAAAAAAACAAAGAAAAAAATGGGGTTTGGCTGGGATCTGTTGCAACCAGACGTCCCCCCAAAAAGGCAAGAAAAAATGGAGTTTGGCTGGGGACATGTTGCAACCAGACTCCCCCCCCAAAAAAAACCGAAGAAAAAAATTGGGGTTTGGCTGGGGATGTCATGCAACCAGACGCCCCCCGCAAAAAACAGAAGAAAAAAATGGGGTTCGGCTGGGACCTGTTGCAACCAGACCTCCCCCCAAAAAAGCAAGAAAAAATGGGGTTTGTCTGAAGAAGTGTTGCAACTAGACCTCCCCCTCAAAAAAACCCAAGAAAGAATGGGGTTTGTCTGGGGATCTCTTGCAACCAGGTGCCCCCAAAAACAAGAAAAATGGGATTTGGCTGGAAACTCTTGCAATCAGCCCCCCCCCCAAAAAAAAAAGAAAAAGAAAAAAATGGGGTTTGGCTGGGATCTGTTGCAACCAGATGACCCCCCAAAAAGGCAAGAAAAAATGAGGTTCGGCTGGGGACGTGTTGCAACCAGGCGCCCCCCCCAAAAAGCAAGAAAAAATTAAGGGGGGTGCATAAAAGCACCAAAGTGCCTACCGTTCCTGTCCTAATGATTGTATCCAATTTCATATAGTTATTACATACTTACAGTATGATTATATTTATGCTTATATATCGTATAGTTATTTCATGCTTATGCTTATATATACTGTTGTGACAAATAAATAGATAAAATAAATAAAAAAATTAAAAAAATTGGGGTTTGGCTGGGCACGTCTTGCAACCAGGCGCCCCCCCAAAAAATCCGAAGAAAAAATGGGGTTTGGCTGGGGGACATGTTTCAACCAGGAGCCCCCCCCCCCAAAAAAAAGCAAGAAAAAAAAAGGGGTTTGGCTGGAGATGTGTTGCAATCAGAAGCCATCCCCAAAAAACCAAGAAAAATGGGATTTGGCTGGAAAAATCTTGCAACCAGGCGCCCCCCACAAAAAAACGAAGGAAAAATTGGGGTTTGGTTGGAGACTTTTTGCAATCAGACGCCCCCCCAAAAAAACACAAGGAAAAAATAGGGCTTGGCTGGGGATCTGTTGCAACCAGGCGCCCCCCCCTCAAAAAAGCAAGAAAAAATTGGGGTTTGGCTGGGATCTCTTACAATCAGGCGCCCCCCCCAAAAAATGCAAGAAAAAATGGGGTTCGGCTGGGGATTTGTTGCAATCAGGTGCACCCCCAAAAAACCGAAAAAAAAAAATGGGGGTTGGCAGGGATCTGTTGCAACGAGGTGCCCCCAAAAAGCAAGAAAAATGAGGTTTGGCTGGAGATGTGTTGCAATCAGGAGCCGCCCCCAAAAAAACCAAGAAAAATTGGGATTTGGCTGGGATCTCTTACAACCAGGCGCCCCCAAAAAATGCAAGAAAAAATGGGGTTCGGCTGGGGATTTGTTGCAATCAGCCCCCAAAATGGGGTTTTCCTGGGGATCTGTTGCAAAACAAGAAAAAAAAATGGGTTGGGCTGGGACCTGTTGCAACGAGGTCCCCCCCCGAAAAAAAGCAAGAAAAAATGGGGTTTGGCTGGGATCTGTTGCAACGAGGTGCCCCCCCCCAAAAAAGCAAGAAAAAATGAGGTTCGCCTGGGGACGTGTTGCAACCAGGCGCCCTCCCCCTCGAAAAAAACCGAAGAAAAAATTGGGATTTGGCTGGGATCTCTTACAACCAGGCGCCCCCCCCAAAAAAATGCAAGAAAAAATGGGGTTCGGCTGGGGATTTGTTGCAATCAGGTGCACCCCCAAAAAAACCGAAGAAAAAAAATGGGGTTGGGCTGGGATCTGTTGCAACGAGGTGCCCCCCCCCCCAAAAAAGCAAGAAAAAATTAGGTTCAGCTGGGGATTTGTTGCAACCAGGCGCCCCTCAAAAAGCAAGAAAAAAATGGGGTTTGGCTGGGGATCTCTTGCAATCAGGCGCCCCCCCCAAAAAATGCAAGAAAAAATGGGGTTCGGCTGGGGATTTGTGGCAATCAGGTGCACCCCCAAAAAAACCGAAGAAAAAAAATGGGGTTTGGCTGGGGACGTGTTGCAACCAGGCCCCCCCCAAAAAAAAGCAAGAAAAAATTGGGGTTCGCCTGGGGATCTATTGAAACCAGACCTTCCCCCGAAAAAAAACCAAAAAAAACAACAACCCAAGACCAAATTTGCCAGAGACGGACTGAGCCGCAGTGCAGCCAAGGAGAATGTCTCCAAAGCCGGATGGGCTCCGGAGAATGCGAGGAAAGAACGGCAGGCGACGGTGGCCTCTCCGGTGATCTCCTGGTGGTCTCCTCGCCTTCTCCTCCCGGCCCTTCAATGGGCGGGGCAAGGCAGACTCGTCTCCCGAGCGTCAAAAAAAAAAAACACCATCCCGTCGCCCCACCCGCATCCCCCGCGGAGCTCCTCCCTTCTCCCCAGGCGGGCGCTGCGATTGGTCGAGAAGGTTCCCGCCCATCCTTTAACTCCGCCTCCCGGGGGGGTGGGAGGGGCCCTGCGGAGAGAGCCGGCCCTTTTTTCCCCCCAGCTCGTCTTTTGCGTCGGGATGGCGGAGGAGGCGGATCGAGCCCGGGCGGCGGCGACCCAGTGGCTTCTCTGGGACAAGGTGAGAGAGATCGGAAAGGGTGGATCCGAGGGTGGATCTCCCCCTCCCCTTCCCCCTCCGGTGCGGGGCTCCAGAGAGCAAAGGATCGCTCCCGGGCTTCGGGGTTTCCTGGTGGTCTCCCCTCCTTTTGCTAAGGCTTTGGTCCAAGGCTAGCAAAGGGGTGCATGGCGGGGATCTCTTGCGACCAGGCGCTCCCCTCACCCCCCCCGAAAAACCATGAAAAAACTGGTGATCTGTTGCAAAGCAAGAAAAAAATGGGGGTTTGGCTGGGATCCTTTGCAATCAGGAGCCGCCCCCCCCCCAAAAAAAACAAGAAAAAAATTGGGGTTCGCCTGGGGTCTGTTGCAAAGCAAGAAAAAAATGGGGGGTTTGGCTGGGATCCTTTGCAATCAGGAGCCCCTCCCCCGCAAGAAAAAAATTGGGGTTTGGCTGCGATCCTTTGCAATCAGGAGCCCCCCACAAAAAAATAAAATAAAAAAAAAGGGGTTTGGCTGGGATCTGTTGCAAAACATGAAAAAAGGGGGGTTTGGCTGGGATCCTTTGCAATCAGGAGCCCGCCCCCCCCCCCGGCAAAAAAAAAACACCAAGAAAAAAATGGGGTTTGGCTGGGGATCTGTTGCAAAACAAGAAAGAAATTGGGGTTTTCCTGGGATCTGTTGCAACTAGGTATGTTCCCCCACACAAGAAAAGCCCCCAAAATGGGGTTTGCCTGGGGATCTCTTGCAACCAGGTGCCCCCCCCAAAAAAAAAACCAAGAAAAAAATTGGGGTTTTCCTGGGAATCTCTTGCAACCAGGGGTCCCGCTCCCCAAAAGAAAAAAAATCAAGAAAAAAAAGAAGTTTAGACGGGGATCTGTTGCTACCAGCCCCTCCCCCCTCCAAAAAAATAAAAACCCAAGAAGAAAAAAATTGGGGTTTGGCTGGGACCTCTTGCAACCAGGTATCACCCTCCAAAAACAACAAGAAAAAAATTGGGGTTCGGCTGGGGATCTCTTGCAACCAGGCGCCTCCCCCCCAAAAAAACCCGCAAGAAAAAAAAATGGTTTGACCTGGCGCATCCTCCCCACCCCCCAAAAAAAACCAAGAAAAAAATTGGGGTATGGCTGGGGATCTGTTGCAATCAGGAGCCCCCCCCCCAAAAAAAACCAAGAAAGAAATTGGGGTTTGTCTGGGACCTCTTGCAACCAGGCAGCCCCCCCCCCAAAAAAAACCCAAGGGAAAAAAATCTGGGTTGGGGGTACCCCCAGCTCTCAACCCTGGCATTCCTTTGAATTGCTTTGATGGGTTTGGAATGGGTTGCCCTTTTTTGCTCCCCCACAAGAAAAAAGGGGGGGGTGCAGTGGGGGTGGGACTGGTTTTGCTGGATTTCTGGCCCACGTTTCGATCCTTTCCCTTCCTCCTTTGTTCCTCCTGCTGGCCGGCTTCCCCCGGCAGAAAATCTGATGCGAGTTCAAGGCCCAAGAGGGATTTGAACCGGCAGCTTCCGGGTTGAAGTCCTGGCGGCTTACTCGCTGTCGTTCAAGGCTGCTCCTAATAGTAAATAAATCAGAAGCGTTCAAGAAGACAGTTTGCAAAACGTCCCAGTCTTTCTGGCTTGGTTGATTTGAGTATTAAGGGAGGTTGTTTTTTTTCCTCTAAACTGTACCATAGACGTTACAAAAAGGATATTACGGCCTTGTGCTTTGAAGTCATTGCTCAATAATAATAATAATAATAATAATAATAATAATAATAATAATAATAATAATAATAATAATAATAATATTTTAATTTGTATACCGCCCTTCTCCCGAAGGACTCATAGGCAGGTAGTCCTCGACTTGCAACGTGTTCACTTAATGACCATCCAAACTTACAACGGCGTTGCAAAAAAAAAAGAACTTGGGGCCGATTTTCACGCTTCCAACCGACCGTTGCAAGCATCCCCTTACATTCAGATGACAACTTGACTCGCATTTATGACGGCGGCAGCGTCGTGCTCCGGGCTCACTGGCTCCCCTTTTGCGACATTCTGAAAAGCAAACATCAGTGGGGGAAATGCGGATTCCTCGTGACTCGTTTACGGACTGCAGGGATTCACTTAACAGACGTGGCGAGGAAAGTCGTAAAATGAAGCGAAGCTCAGTTCACAAATGTCTCCCTTAGCAACGTCAATGTTGGGCTCCATTTTGGGTCGTAAGTTGAGGACTACCTGTACTGCCTTGTGTTTTTGAGTCTTTGGTCAATATTCCCATACTTTGAAATTAGATGGGCTCATTATTATCTCTTTTATTCATTAAATATGAAACTCAAGTCAACTGATCATTTAAAAATATATCATAAATACCACTGACTGGTGCTAATAGTTGATACGGGTTGCTGCCAGTGTCCTAGGTATCAACCAAGTATCTTCTTAAAATATACGATTATGATGATTATTATTACTATTATTATTATTTACTTTATTAAATATGAAACTCAGTCAACCGAACATTCAAAAAATGCATCACAAATACCATTGACTGGTGCTAAGGGTTGATACGGGTTGTTACCAGCGTCCTAGGTATCAACCAAGTACCTTCTTAAAATATATGACATTTCGAGTAGCGCAGTTTTTTGCAGTTCCATTGGTGTTATTGCAGGAAGCTGCAATTTCTTGATGTATCTTATAAATTTCTTGGACATGGTACCAAGTGCCCCGATGACAATGGGTATTACTGTTACATGTTTCATCCATAGCCGTGTAGTTTCGATGGCCAGGTCGCAATATTTCATGATTTTTTTTCCAGTTCTTTTTCTTCGACTCTGGCATCTCCTGGTACCGCAATGTCAATAAATTGTACATTTCGGTTTTCCACAACTGTGATATCTGGTGTGTTGTGTTCCAAGTGAAGATCCGTCTGTATTTGAAATTCCCACACCTTCTCATTTGCTATAAACTTTTTCCACTTTATGTTCCCGTGACTTTTTGGATACAGGCAAGTCGTGTTTTTTTTACACAATGACCAGTGGATTAATTTAGCAACTCGGTCGTGTCTAGCTTTGTAATCAGTTTGTGCGATTTTGCTGAGTTTCGACTTTGTTGTTGCAAAGTTGGCAGTTTGGATTGTTGGTGGATTTTTGTATCTTTGCTTTCATGGCATTAGTTTGTAGTGGTGTGAGATTGTGGTTTCCTAACAGGTTAAGGGCCAGTCTGGTGTGCTTGTTGCAGAAGACAAAGAGGTGTGCTGGGCAACGTGGCTTTGTGTACTTTGGTTATAGGGTCTCCTACTTGAGCAAGGGGGTTGGACTAGAAGACCTCCAAAGGTCCCTTCCAACTCTCTTAATTCTGGTATTCGGTTTGCTTGGTTATTTCCATTCAACTGGGCATTAAAAAGTCCTCTTGGTCTTTTGCAGGGTCTTGGAAACCTAACGCAACTCATGTGACACACACCTCATTGTGTATCCTATGTAAGATAGCACAGCATAGAGCAAGCATTGAACCACATAAATTTAATCATTCTGGGTTTTAATTTTATGAATAGGTTAAAGTACATAGTGTATTCTAGAAGCACGTGGTGGTTAGGACATGTGATGGTCCAAATTAAATTTTATAGCTCTCGAGAACGCTTTTGTACCCTGGTGTTACATTCAATTAATCAGCACTGTCAATTTTTCAAAAAGTAGAAAAAGAATAGAATAGAATAGAATGAAATAGAATAGAATAGAATAGAATAGAATAGAATAGAATAGAATAGAATAGAATAGAATAATAATGGAGTGAAGGATGGGATGGAATGGAATGGAATAGAATAGAACAGAACAGAACAGAACAGAATAGAATAGAATGAATTAGAATAGAATAGAATAGAATAGAATAGAATAGAATAGAATAGAATAGAATAGAATAGAATAGAATAGAATAATAATGGAGTGAAGGATGGGATGGGGTGGGGTGGGGTGGGATGGGATGGGGTGGGATGGGATAGAATGAATTAGAGTAGAATAGAATAGAATAGAATAGAATAGAATAGAATAGAATAGAATAGAATGAATTAGAGTAGAGTAGAATAGAATAGAATGAATTAGAATAGAATAGAATAGAATAGAATGAATTAGAATAGAATAGAATAATAGAATAGAATAGAATAGAATAATAATGGAGTGAAGGATGGGATGGGGTGGGGTGGGGTGGGGTGGGATGGGATGGGATGGGATGGGATGGGATGGGATAGAATGAATTAGAGTAGAATAGAATAGAATAGAATAGAATAGAATAGAATAGAATAGAATAGAATAGAATGAATTAGAATAGAATAGAATAGAATAGAATAGAATAGAATGAATTAGAGTAGAATAGAATAGAATAGAATAGGGTGGGGTGGGGTGGGGTGGAATGGGGTGGAATGGGGTGGAATAGAATGAATTAGAATAGAATAGAATAGAATAGAATAGAATAGAATAGAATAGAATAATAATGGAGTATGGGATGGAATGGGATGGGATGGGATGGGATGGAATGGAATAGAATAGAATAGAATAGAATAGAATAACAATTGAGTGAAGGATGGAAGGGAAGGGAAGAGAAGAGAAGAGAATGAATTAGAGTAGAATAAAAATAGGAGTAGAATAGAATAATAATGGAGTGAAGGATGCGATGGCATGGAATGGAATGGAATATAAAGTTTATTTGTTTTTAAACTGACTGAGTTTACTACTACCTTGGGTCTTGGCCTTGGGTCACAACACAGGCCTTGGTTGTCCCAAAGGTGCTTTTTCAAGAGGCTACTGGACTTTCTGGTTTTTCTTTGAAGAACGTTTCGCTTCTCATCCAAGAAGCTTCTTCAGTTCTGACTTCAGCTCGGATCCAAAGAAGCTTCTTGGATAACAAGCGAAATATCTTCAAAGAACAACCAGAAAGTCTAGTTGCCTCTTGAGAAAGCACCTTTGGGAAACCAGCAGAAGAGTACAGGGAAGAGCAACAAAGATGATTAGAATAGAATAGAATAACAGAGTTGGAAGGGACCTTGGAGATCTTCTAGTCCAGCCCCCTGCTCAAGCAGGAGAACCTATACCAGTGTGGGTGAACTTTTTCAGCACCGAGTGCCGAAACTGGAGTGTGCATGCGCATGTGCCGAAAACCGAAAGACATGATCTTCTGGTTTTCAGCGCACACATGCGCACCGGCCACCTGGTCTTCCTGTTTCTGGGGCACAGGTGCACGTGAAAACCAGGTGGCCAGTGCTCATGTGCACCCCGGAAACCGGAAAATCATCATTCCGGTGCACGCATGCAGCTCCCGTAAGCGTGAAGACCAGCTGGCTGGCGCACCGGAACCCGGAAGAGCAACAGACAATGACTCGCGTGCCCGGAGAAATGTGCGTATGTATGACCAAACCATAATTCTATGCGACCCACCCCCGCGCCTGCCGCTCTGAGGGCTCTGAAGGCTGGAGACAGCAAAAAACATCACTTCCTGTCCATCCGGAAGTTGGCCAATGGGCAGCTTCTGGCCTCCGAGGGGGTGGGGAAGGCTGTTTTCTCCCTCCCCAGACTCATAGAGAGGCTCTGGAGCCAAGTGAGGGAGAAAAACGGCTTTCCCCACCAGCCACCAGGCCTTCCGGAGGCAGGAAACAGCCTGTTTCCTTATTTCTAGCGGGCCCAGAAGGCCCGAAAATCATCTGCACACGTCGAAGCTGAGCTCGCGTGCCCACGGGACGCGTGCCATAGGTTCGCCATCACAGTTCTAGACAAATAAAATATTTCATTGTTATGATCTAAGATAGATGGACTTTAGGAGAAACCCTTCCATACTTCCACCTTTTACAATACTAGACAACACAGTATCAACAGTAGAGACTTTCAAATTTCTAGGTCCTGCCATATCGCAAGATCTAAAATGGACAGCTAACATCAACAACGTCAGCAAAAAAGCACAACAAAGAATGTTCTTTCTGCGTCAGCACAACTGCCCAAAGAGCTGCTGATTCAGTTCTACAGAGGGATTATTGAGTCTGTCATCTGCACCTCTATAACTGTCTGGTTTGGTTCCGCAACCCAACAAGACAGACACAGACTTCAGAGGATAATTAGAATTGCAGAAAAAACAATGGCTACCAATCTGCCTTCCATTGAGGACCTGTATCCTGCACGAGTCAAAAAGAGGGCTGTGAAAATATTTACAGACCCCTCGCATCCTGGACATAAACTGTTTCAACTACCCTCAAAATGATGCTATAGAGCACTGCACACCAGAACAACTAGACACAAGGACAATTTTTCCCGAACGCCATCACTCTGCTAAAGAAATAATTCCCTCAATGCTGTCAAACTATTCACTAAGTCTGCACTGCTATTAATCTTCTCATCGTTCACATCACCCAACTCCTTCCACTTATGACTGTATGACTGTAACCTTGTTGCTGGTATCCTTAAGATTTATATTGACTATTTCCTAATATGATTTGATTGCTTATTTGTTCCCTATGGCTGTCATTAAGTGTTGTATCTTATGATTCTTGACGAATGTATCTTTTCTTTTATGTACACTGAGAGCGTATGCACCACGGACAAATTCCTTGTGTGTCCAATCACACTTGGCCAATAAAGAATTCTATTCTTTTTTTTAAAAAAAAAGTATACAAACAATGATAAAACTAAGCTCAGTAGACGGACAGTAGAAAAATAAACACTGAAAAGCAACAATATAAAATTATGCAGAGAACTGCTAAAAACAAAACAAACTTCTAAAATCCTGAGCCATAAAATAGCTGAAATTATTCCTAAACGTTGGAGAAGGCGCAACGAATAAATCCTTACCGCTCTCTGGTTAGAAAATAAGGATTCATGTTTAGAAGTTAAAATTTAAACCTTTGGGGGGACTAAAAATCGTTATTTCAGATTATATGATATGACTGTGAGTTCTTGTCCTGCCTTAGGCAGGAAAGGTGGCTGCATAACTTTGGGCCAATCACCAGGTGACTGTGAGTTCTAGTGTCGCCTTAGGCATGAAATCTGGGTGGATAACTTCCGGCCAATTACCAGGTGACTGTGAGTTCTAGTCCTGCCTTAGGCATGAAATCTGGGTGGATAACTTCCGGCCAATCACCAGGTGACTATGAGTTCTAGTCCCGCCTTAGGCATGAAAGCTTGCTGGATAACTTGGTGCCAATCACTAGGTAACTGTGAGTTCTAGTCCTGCCTGCCTGAGGCATGAGAGCCGGCTGGGAGACTTTGAGCCAATCATCACGCGACTGAGAGTTCTAGTCCTGCCTTAGACATTAAAACTGACTCCATATCTTCAGGCCAATCACCAGGTGACTGTGACTTCTAGTCCTGCCTTATCCATGAAGTCCAGCCGGATAATTTTGGGCCAGTCCCTGTCCCTCAAACCAACCTACCGCACAGGTTTGTTGCTGGGGAGAAAATAGGAGGAGGAAGGAATATTAGGCGTTGTACATTCGCCAGCTTGCATGACAGATTAAAAAGCAGAATAAAAATCTTAAGAATATATCGAAGGAAACCAATAAATCAAATGTACTGACCGCCTCTTGATCTCAAGAACTTTAAGAACAGGGGAATTTCGGGAACCAGAGGCTGCTTGCAATGGATTAATCATTCAGCGGAGCCTGATGCAACTTGCAAGCAGAATTGAAATTTTAATCGAGCAAACATATTCTGCAAACCCCTTTGAGGTTGTCTCTCCCTTAAAGTATTAGTAAAGCAGATTTGCAACAGTCTCCACTCTTCAGCAAGTAGCTCAGAGGGGCAGCAAATTACAAAACCTTAAGTAAAGTTCAGTTGGATCTCTCCTCCGATAAGCCGAATTGTGCCTGTTGTGAAACAGGAATTGAATTTGGCAAGCTGTTACTTGGGCCGATATCGTAATCTTCGAACAAACCAAGCGGCCGCCTGGGACACACGAATGAAGATTGGTTCTTACGTGTCACTTAAGGCAACCAGGGCTAAGTAATCTGGTATTGCAAAATGTTCTTCGCCTTGAATTCAATTAAAATACCTGCCGTTTTATATGCTCGTAATGGTTTTCGGTTAACCGTCAGCAAATGCTTGGAGGACTGCTTGCGTCGGTCAGTAAATATTTTAAAATCGGAAGTGCAAAAATTTGCAGTATGGTATCAAGCATGGATTTCAGATTTTGGGTTCATTTGTGGTCATAAATCGAGAATGTTGTATATGTATTAAACATGTGTCAGTGATGGGTTTCAAAAATTTTTTACTACCGGTTCGGTGGGTGTGGCTTGGTGGGCTTGCCTTGGTGGGCGTGGCAGGGGAAGGATACTGCAAAATCCCCATTCTCTCCCCACTCCAGGGGAAGGTTGCTGCAAAATCCTCATTTCCTCCCAATCAGCTGGGACTCGGGAGGCAGAGAATAGATGGGGGCGGAGCCAGTCAGAGGTGGTATTTACTGATTCACTGAACTACTCAAAATTTCCGCTACCAGTTTTCCAGAACTGGTCAGAACCTGCTGAAACCCACCTCTGGTGTATGTGGGTGTGTGTTTGTGTCAGGAAGCTGTGAGTTCAATCCTATGTAGAGGCAGATATTTTTCTCTCTGGGCACAATGAGAATAAACAAACAAAACTCCGCGTTGGCAACAGGAAGGGCATCCGGCCAGTAAACACTCAGCTCCATTCAGTTGCCCAGACTCTATCCCGCAAGGGATTAGGGTGTCATTAAATTATGATGATGAGATATATATGTGTGTGTGGATAGGTAGGTAGGTAGGTAGGTAGGTAGATAGATAGACGTATCCGTCCCAGGGGCCGTAGTTTGAGGACCCCTGATTTAGTGCAATATAAAAAAAGCAAATAATTTTTCTGTGGACCACCAAAATTTTCTCGCGGACCATCACTTGGTGACCGCTGTTCTACTCCAACCTCCTGCTTAGGCAGGAAACCCTACACCACTTCAGACAAATGGTTATCTTATCTCTTCTGAAAAACTTCCAGTGTTGGAGCATTCACAACTTTTTTTAGATAGATAGATAGATAGATAGATAGATAGATAGATAGATAGATAGATAGATAGATAGATAGGTACAGTAGATAGAGAGATAGAGATAGATAGATAGATAGATAGATAGATAGATAGATAGATAGATAGATAGATAGATAGATACAGTAGATAGAGAGATAGATAGAGATAGAGAGATAGAGAGATAATAGAGATAGAGAGATAGATAGATAGAGAGAGAGATAGATAGATAGATAGATAGATAGATAGATATAGATGATAGATAGATAGATAAAGATAGATAGATAGATGAGATAGATAGATAGATAGATAGATAGATTAGATAGATAGATAAAGATAGATAGATAGATAGATACAGTAGATAGAGAGAAAGATAGATAGATAGATATAGATAGATAGATAGATTGATAGATAGATAGATAGATAGATAGATACAGTAGATAGAAAGATATAGATAGATAGATAGATAGATAGATAGATAGATAGATAGATAGAGATAGATAATAGATAGATAGATAGATGAGATAGATAGATAGATAGATAAAGATAGATAGATGAGATAGATAGATAGATAGATAAAGATAGATAGATAGATAGATGAGATAGATAGAGAGAGAGAGAGAGAGAGAGAGAGAGAGAGAGAGAGAGACAGACAGACAGACAGACAGACAGACAGACAGACAGAGATAGATTTTTGTTGCTACATGAAACACTTTCCTGCAGTGCACCCTACACATTTACAACAAGAG
Organism: Ahaetulla prasina; assembly: GCF_028640845.1. Lineage (NCBI taxonomy): Eukaryota > Metazoa > Chordata > Lepidosauria > Squamata > Colubridae > Ahaetulla > Ahaetulla prasina. The sequence goes on from NC_080546.1 coordinate 87,897,334, forward strand.
GACATAACTAAACTCAAGTTTATCGTATTTTGCAGAATCCTAAAACCTTGGAAATAGTAAAGCAGCTGATTGCCAAGGGAAGCACAGAAGAACTATTGAAATGTTTCGGCTCGCGGATGGAATTTGGGACGGCAGGACTACGAGCGGCGATGGGACCAGGAACTTCGCAGATGAATGACTTGACTATCATTCAGACATCCCAGGTAACGGGGTTACTTCTGCGTGCATATTTAAAGGCAGCTGCGTTCCCATTTTTCCAAACGATGACCAGACTAAAGAAAGTTGGATGTGCAACTAACAATCAAGGAAGGGCCTCTGGTGGCTCAGCAGACTAAGTCTGTCTGTCTGTTATTAACAGCAGCTGCTTGCAATTACTGCAGGTTCTAGTCCCACCAGGCCCAAGGTTGACTCAGCCTTCCATCCTTTATAAGGTAGGTAAAATGAGAACCCAGATTGTTGGGGGCAATAAAAGTTGACTTTGTATATAAATATACAAATGGATGAAGACTATTGCTTAACACAGTGTAAGCCGCCCTGAGTCTTCAGAGAAGGGCGGGATATAAATTCAAATAAAAAAAAAAAAGTTGGATGTGCAACTAACAGTTCTTTCCTAAAGAATTCTTTCTCTAGCTTACAATATAGAATAGAATAATAGAGTTGGAAGGGACCTTGGAGGCCTTCTAGTCCAACCCCCTTGCTCAGGCAGGAAACCTTATACCAATTCAGAGAAATGGTGGTCCCACCTCTTGTTAAAAACTTCCAGTGTTGGAAAGATAATTGAATCAAGAATGTAATGCAATCACTTCTATGCAAGATTTGCTATTAGAATAGCAGTTACAGTGTAAAGAAAAGTGAAACACGTAGAAAAAAACAAGATATACAAAAATGATCACCCTGTCAGTTAATAGTTGGGTAACTTTTAGCATGAATGACGGCCTTACAAGGTCTTCCCATGGAGTGAACCAAGTCTTTGACTTCTGCAGCTGTTATCATGTGAAACCAAGATATATATTTTTTTATTTGAATTTATATCCCGCCCTTCTCCAAAGACTCAGGGCGGCTTACATTGCGTCAAGCAATAGTCTTCATCCATTTGTATATTATATACAAAGTCAACTTTTTATTGCCCCCAACAATCTGGGTCCTCATTTTACCTATGTGTATGACTATAACTTGTTGCTGGCAATCCTTATGATTTATATTGATATATTGACGATCAATTGTGTTGTAAATGTCGTACCTTGATGAACATATCTTTTCTTTTATGTACACTGAGAGCATATGCACCAAGACAAATTCCTTGTGTGTCCAATCACACTTGGCCAATAAATTCTATTCTATTCTATTCTATTCTATTCTATTCTATTCTATTCTATTCTATTCTATTCTATTCTATTCTATTCTAATAACAGACTGACTTAGTCTGCTGAGCACACCAGCAATTAACCATTGAAGGATGGCATCTATTAACTGGGTTTTACTGCTGGGTCACAAGTTCTGACTAACAAGTTTCTTGAGTCGGCTCCCTAGATTTTCCATTGGGTGAAGGTCTAGGCTATTCCCAGGCCATTCCAGCGGTGGAATAGGATTATCTTGAAACTTAAAAAAAAATAAAAAGTGGTGGTGTTAGCCATCAAACCTCAAAAATACGCTTTCCCCAAAAGGTTTCCACAATATGGCCACTACTGTACTGTGAATGTTTGCTTTTGCACGCTAATGCCTTCTCCTTCCAATTGTTCGTCTGCCAAAACCGAGACAGCTTAATAAAACTGCTAAACCCGACTTGCTTTGTTTTGCTTGTAGGGATTTTGTAGGTATCTGGAAAAGAACATCAGTGACCTGAAAAACAGAGGAGTGGTTATAGGCTACGATGCACGGGCCCATCCATCAAGCGGTGGTAGCAGCAAAAGGTATCCGTCACAATTCTTGCAATGCTTATGTCAGGGTTCCAAGTAACACACCCAACGAAAAGAGACTCCCGAGGCTAAAGGTTCCTCGAAGTTCCATTTTATTAGAGATGTCATATCGGCACATCTGGGAAAACCCGGCTCTGAAAGCTTCCAGGTGTTCCCCCACCCAAAAGAAAGTCCAAGTCCCTTCCCCCTGCACCCGCGTGTCCATCACATGGTCCAATCGGTGCACCGTCCCAATTGGAGAGGCCTCCCAGTCACGACACTCCAGGTGCCGGGCAGGATGTCCTTGACTCCCAGAGAAAAGAATGTTGTTATGGCTAGATATCTCTGCAACTCCCAGTTTCCCACAGCGCTAAGTGTGGCAGCCCTGAAGATCCATAGAAAAAGATGGCCTCCAGGGCTGACAGCTTCTCCAATTAGAGCAGGGGTGTTAAACTCAAGGCCTGTGGGCCAGGTCCTCAGGGTGCTTAGATCTGGGACGCGGGGCCACCCTGGACACAGAGAAGGACGGGCCTGGGGTGCCTCTGCCAGTGAAAATAGAGCTTGGGAGGGCGCCCTGCGTTCCCCTGCCCCTCCCCGAGCTCCGTTTTCGGCTGCGACGGCCTCCTGCAACCCTCTTGCCAGCAAAAACGCAGCTTGGGAGGGCTGTACATAGCCCTCCCAAGCTCTGTTTTTGCAGTCAGAGTGCTCGGGCCCCCACAGGTGCTCCCCGACACGATGTCGAGCTGGCCACGCCCAACCTGGCCACGCCTCCTCCCCATACCCCGCCCCCTAAGGTCAAATACAACCCTGATAAGGCCCTCCATGAAATTGAGTTTGACGCCCCTGAATTAGAGGCTTCTCGGTTGTTTTCAGTTGTTAACTTTCTATTTTATTGAATCATGAGGAAATATCATTATTATTTTTTAACCTCAGTTCAGTCTAAGCCAGTGATGGCAAACCGCGGGGAGCGTAGAAGGGTCGCATGCACACACCCATAATGCAATGCCCCCCTCCCCCGCATGTGGGCGCCCAACCGCGCTGCCCTGACCCCTGCGCATGTGCCTGCATCCCCCCCCCCCCACATATTCATGCACTACTCGCTATGCCCCTTTTTGGGCTCCCTGAAGCTTCCAGAGGCTGGAAATGGCCCATTTCCGGACTTCCGTTAGACCCTATTTTTGCCCTCCCCAGGCTACAGGAAAGCTTCCAGAAGCGAAAATGGCCTCCCTCAGCTCTCCGGAGGCCGGAAATGGGTTGTTTCCGGACGTCCGAGTGGCTCATTTTTCGCCCTCCCAGAGCCTCCGTGCGAGCCCCACCTAGCATCCAAAATGGGCCGCGTGGTGACTCCTGTTGTGTCTCGTCCGATCTCACCACAGCCGGGGCCTTCTTATCTGCTTCCGAACACGGAGGAATGTCCTAGTATGCCTCCCAGCCCCAACCCTGGCTCCATGCCCAGACAGGCTGAAGAGGAGGAAGTATCTCCATCCCCCAGCTCTGGCTCCATGCCCAGGCAAACGGAGCAACTAGACCCCTCCCCCTCCTCCACAGCATGTGAGCCTGAGGGAGGTCAATTGCCAACAGCTGCAGACTGGAGTGACCCACGCGTCAGAAGACTTGATAGACAGAGGCAACAGAAGGAAGGGAGGGGCAGGCCTGGATAAGTGCTGAGTCATGGAGCCACACCCCAGGGCCTATATAAAGGACCTGCTTTCTGGCATTCTCTGAGTCAGGCAAAGTCTAAACATATCTTGCTGAAGTCACTTTCTGGTCTCCTGCCTGCCCTGAGGACTTTGCTAGGACTTTGGCAGAGCTGCAGAGGCACGCCTGATTCGGATTTCCCTGACCCAGCCGTCAGCGGAGGAGTGGGACACGACAACTCCTGGGAGGGGAGTGGCGGCGTGGGTGGGGCCAGCCGAAAATCAGCTGGCTGGCGCACACACGGGCACGGTGGGGGCAACCTAGGGCAACGGCTGCCTGCAGAGATGGCTCCGTGTGCCACCTTCTGGCATGCGTGCCATAGGTTCTCTGTCACGGGTCCAAATTGGTCTAGTGGTTAAGGCACGAGGATAGAAACTGGGAACCTGGAAGTTCTAGTCCCGCCTTAGCCATGAAAGCCAGCTTGGGTGATTTTGCACCAATCACCAGGAGACGGTGAGTTCTAGTTTCAACCTTAGCCACCGAAACCAGTTGGGAGACTTTGGACCAATCGCCAGGAGATGATGAGTTCTAGTCCCACCTTAGGCATGACAGTTGGCTGGGTGGCTTTAGCCCAATCACCAGGAGATAGTGAGTTCTAGTTCAGTCTTAGGCCTGAAAACCAGCATGGTGACTTTGGGCCAGTCAATCTCACGCACAAGATCGTTGTTGTAGGGAAAATAGAAGGAGGAAGTTGTGTTCTGAGATCTCTGTCGGCTTCAGTTATCTCTAAAAATAATACAGGCGGGATACAAAACAAATAAATAAACGGGAAATCATAGTGTTATAAAACGTAACTTTTAACAGGAATACACGTTTTGCTGTAGGCTTATAATTTAGTTTCGTTTACTTTATTGTCATTGCACATGGTACAACGAAATTAAATGCCGTCTTCAGTGTACATTGTAACTATAAGAAATAAAAACACGCACATACATCCTTTACATTCTATATAATTGAAATTGAAAACCCGATACTGCAATATACTGTAGAATTCAATATGGTTATTGACTATATTGGGATAGAAGCTGTTTTTCAGCCTATTTGTCCTTGTTTTTATTATCCTGTACCGTCTGCCAGATGGTAATAGTTCAAAAAAAGGGTGAGATCCAGGATGAGATGGATCTTTAAGGATGTTTTGAACTTTCTTAAGGCAGCGGGAGCTATCAAGCTCTTCCAAAGAGGGGAGAGGGCAACCAATGATGTTGCCTTCTCCCCACTTTGGAAGGCAATGACATTGACCCTCTGGAGTACGCAAACCATACACAGGTGCAGTAAGTTGTGACCTAGGCCCAAGTAGGTAGTAGGAAACTCAGTCAGTGAAAATACAAACAAACTTTATTCGAACAGCTGAGAATTACTTCATTCCCAGGGTAGCTTAACTAAATTAAAGCAAATTCCTCCCAACACAAATTCCTCTGTCCTATCATAAACCTCGCAAACTGCCAAAGGCCTTTCTTGGCAAACATTCAAAAGTCACAGATATAAAAATAAATGCAAGACATAGACGAAAAAGAAGACGAAGCTACCAATGTTGTTTTCCAGCAAAGCCCAAATGCCGTTGCTGGTCTTTTAAGCCTTATGGGAGGAGCCAATCATCTCCTGGCCTTACTCCTGAGTCGTCCTCTTTGCTTTAGCTGCTCTTGCCTTCTGGCAGCTCTTCTCATGCGTGCATTAGGAACAGGCTCCTCCTGTTCCTCTGCCTCACTACTGTCAGCCTCTGGAGACTCTGGAGTCCACACCTCACTTCCCGATGGCCCTGGCCTCACCTCAGCCTCATCGCTGTCCGACTCTGTTGCCAGCTCCGCAGGTGTTCTGTCCCCCTCGCCAGCAGGGTGCTGGCGGACCACAACAATTATATATAAAATACAATGGGGAATATATTAATTTATTACTAAGCGTGTTCATGTGTCCGCTAATAAATTCATTCAATTGAGCCAACTTATTTTATTTATTTAATAAATTTTTATGCAGCCTATCCCCCTCCTTATAAAGTGATTCTGGGTTGCTTAGTTTATAAAACATCAGCTTTTGCTTCTGTTGGGTGAAAAAAAATAAAACGTAAAGCTACTCCAGGTACCAACTCAACACCACAGCAAGGGCTAAATTCGTTGTGATAGAATTCAAGTTTGACGTTTTTATTTTCTTCCTTTCTGGCTATTAGGTTTGCAAGGCTCGCGGCCACCGCCTTCGTCACCCAGGGGGTTCCTGTCTACCTGTTCTCCCAGATCACACCAACTCCTTTTGTGGTAGGGTTTGCGTTGTGGTTTTTGTCGCTCGTGCACGCTTCCGAAGCAAGGCACACACGGTAGAATTGCTTCCGTGGCCTTCCCAAAAGCTCTGTATAGCTGTTTGATTTCTACAGCTGTCCACCTCAACAAGTCATTTTGCGTGTCATTACAACATAAAAAGGATCTATGAAATCATAAACATGAGGCTGCTTCCTATACAGGTAGTCCTCGATTTACAGCCGAAAATTCAGGCCAAACTTTCTGTTGGTAACAAGACATTTGTTAAGGGAGTATTGCCCCATTTTACGACTTTTCTTGCCCCCGTTAAACGGATCACTGCAGACATTAAGTTAGTCACACGGAAGGTGGCTCGGCGGAAGGTCTCAAAAGGGGATCACGTGACGCATACCCCTCGGGACACTGCAACCGTCATAACGATGAGTCGGTTGCCAAGCGTCCAAATTTTTATCAGGTGACCGTGGGGACGGGGCAACAGTCATAAGTGTGAAAATGGTCTTAAGTCCCTTTTTTTTTTTCAGTGTCGTGACTTCAAACCAGGGGTGAAATGCTCCCGGTTCGGACCGGATCGCTCGATCCGGTAGCGATGGCAGTGGGTGATTTGGAGCAAAACCGGTGTAGCAAAAATCCCTCCCCTGCCCAGCTGAGGCGCGCAATCAGAACCAGTAGTAACAAATTTTACATTTCACTACTTCAAACGGTCACTAAGGGCACTGTTGTAAGTCAAGGACGACCCTGGGGGATTTGAAAAGCATTAACTTCTAGTGAATTTAAGCCAGTGGTTCTCAACCTTTATAGTGCTGCGACCCCTTTAATACAATTCCCCACGATGTGGCGACCCCAACCGTAAAATTATTTTCGTTTTGAATTGATCGCGCCTGAAGCCGTATTGGCTAGCGATCTGAACTGCTTGCGATTGCCTTGAGGACGGAGGCATTAAAGCGGAGACTCCTCCCCTTATTAAGTTTATCGCGCCTGAAGCCAGATTAGGCTAGAGATTGGGAGTGATTGCAGCTGGCTTGAGAGGGAGACATCAGAGCAAAGATTTCTCTCTTTTTGAATTCATCGCGCCTGAAGCCGAATTCGGCTAGTGATTTGAAGAGCCTGCAGCTGGCTTGTGGAGTCAACCATTGGAGCGCGATTCTTCGACTCGCAAGTATACTTCCCATATTTCCGATGGTCTTAGGTGACCCCTGGCAAATCGTCATTCGACCCCCAACGGGGTCGCGACCCACAGGTTGAGAACCGCTGATTTAAGCCTTTGTGGAGACGGAGGGGTTGTTAACGTTGCTTGCCTATGCTTGTTAAAAGTTGTTGCTTTGTAAAAGGGTAGTAACACTCTCCACGGATATCAGCCTTCTTCCTTCTTAATATTTTTCTTCTGGTTTCCTACAGCCGTATACAGTGACCCATCTCAAACTTGCTGCTGGAATTATGGTTACTGCATCTCACAATCCCAAACAAGACAACGGATATAAGGTATTAACCTTGCATAATTTTCCTAGCAGAAATACCTTTGGATGGACTAAAGCACTAGCGGTTAAAAGCGCCAGGCTCGGGAACCAGGAGACAGTGAGTTCTAGTCCCATTTTAGGCATGAAAAGTCGGTTGGGTGACTTTAAGCCAAACACCAGGAGACGGTGCGTTCTAGACCCAGCTTAAGACACAAAAGCTGACTGTGGGATTTGGGGCAATCGCCAGGAGACTATGAATTCTAGTACTGTCATAGGCACAAAAGCCAGCTGGGTGACTTTGGGCCAATTACCGGGAGATGGTGAGTTCTAGTTCTGCCTTAGGCATGAAAGCTGACTGGGTGACTTTTGACCAATCACCAGGAGATGGTGAATTCGAGTCCTGTCTTAGGCATGAAAGCCAGCTGGGTGACTTTGGGCCAATCACTAGGAGACAGTGAGTTCTAGTCCTGCCTTAGGCATGAAAGCCAGCTGGCCCAACCCACCTCACGGTTGAGTTATGCTACTATGGTGTGGAAAATAGTGAGGAAGAAGGAATAGTAGATACATTTTCTACACCTTGAGTTGTTTATAGGCATTGTAGAAGTAAATAAAATAAATAAATAAATAGTCTTTATAATTCTAAGGATCTTAAGACAGGGGTGCTATTCAGCAGGTTCTGACAGGTTCTGGAGAACCGGTAGCGGAAATTTTGAGTAGTTTGGAAAACTGACAAATGCCACCTCTGGCTGGCCCCAGTGGGGTGGGAATGGGGATTTTGCAATATCCTTCCCTCAGGAGTGGGGAGGGAATGGAGATTTTGCAGTATCCTTCCCCTGGAGTGGGGTGGGAATGGAGATTTTGCAATATCCTTCCCTCAGGAGTAAGGAGGGAATGGGGATTTTGCAGTATCCTTTCCCCAGGAATGGGGAGGGAATGGGGATTTTGCAATATCCTTCTCCCAGGAGTGGGGAGGGAATGGGGATTTTGCAGTATCCTTCCCCCATGAATGGGGTGGGAATGGAGATTTTGCAGTATCCTTCCCCCAGGAGTGAGGAGGGAATGGGGATTTTGCAGTATCCTTCCCTAGAGTGGGGAGGTGAATGGGGATTTTGCAGTATCCTTCCCCTGCCACGTCCACCAAGCCACTCCCACAGTAAAAAAAATTAGAATTTCACCACTGATCTTAGGATAAATTTAAATAACATAGTTGAAGCCCAAACATCTCCTATTAAGGAATAAAAGCAAATCTCTGTGGGATTTAGGTTTACTGGGAAAACGGCTCGCAGATTATCGGCCCACACGATAGAGGAATCGCCGACGCCATTAACGGGAACCTAGAACCGTGGCCTCAAGCGTGGGACGACAGCCTTATTGACCAAAGCCCTCTTCTCCATGATCCTTATCCGACGGTTAACAAGGATTACTTCAAAGATATACAGAGGCACTGTTGTCACAGGTGAGCGGCTTGTTTAATTACAGGTAGTCCTCGACTTAACCCACAGCTCACTTAGTGACCGAAATTACAACGATTATGACCTCCTTTTTCGCCCTTATGACGGTTGCAGCCTCCCACAGGGTCACAACTCCTGGGATTCGCTTAAGAAACGGGGCCAAACTCGCTGAACAAATGTCTCGCTTAGCAACATAAATGTTAGGCTCCGTTGCGGTCGTAAGTTGAGGACTACCTGTATTCATTCCAGGTTTCATTTACGGAGGCCGCCCATCTCAAGAAGCGACACGAGGCGGAGAACGGAAGGGATAAAACAAAAGTAAAAAACGGTTTCCGTCATTACACGATTTTAAAATTCATGGCTGCCAAGGAATCACTAGCGCAGGTAGTTCTCGTCTTACGATCACAACTGCGCCCAAAAAGTTCTGTTGCTAAGCGAAACATTTGTTAGCTGAGTTTGGCCCCATTTTGTGACGTTTCCTGCCACAGGTCTAAAAACGGATCACTCCGATTGTTAAGTTAGTGACACGGTTGTTAAGTTGTTAAGTTGCTTCCCTGCATTGACATGGCTTGTCAGACGGGTGCCAAAGGGGATCACGTGACCCACCCACCCCCGGGGATACTGCACCTGTCATAAGTATGAGTCAGTTGCCAGTGTAAATCCTGCAGCGGTCGTAAGTGTGAAAAGCAGGTCATGGGTCACTTTTTTGCCGTGCCGTTGTCATTTCGAGTGGTCACTAAATGAAAGTTGAGGACTACCTGTACTGGGTGGAGCAGTTTGTAAGCAGTGTTCCATAATCCGCCCTTTTTTTTTTTGTTTTGTTATTCTTTGCGGCAGACAATCTGCTACCCGCTAAATGTCGTTCATGTTACTTGATTTCAGGGATATAAACAAGGAGACCAAGTTGAAATTCGTTCACACCTCTGTCCACGGGGTCGGGCACGAGTTTGTGCAGTCGGCCTTTAAGGCGTTCGACTTTAGCCCTCCGTTCGCGGTGCCTGAACAGAAGGACCCCGATCCAGAGTTCCCCACCGTAAAATACCCAAATCCAGAGGAAGGGAAAGGTGTACTGGTAAAACAAATGATTTGGTGCATTTTCTTTCCATCTTCACTCCGTCTCCTGTCCCTTCGGACATTTTTCCTTGCCACTAAAGCGTAGCTCTCAAGCTTGCATACGCTTGCAACTCTCAAAAAAAGGCTAGTCAATTTCTTCGCTTCTTTCCGCCTGCTCATTTCCGGCTGCAGTTTGCAGGCAGGGGTTTTCAAAACGCGACCCATTCATCTTTCTTTTCTTTTTTTGCACCTCGTGCCGTTGAACGAAATCGAGCTTCCAAACTCTTTTGCGCTTCTTCCTCATGACTTCGGCATTGCGATCTAGGCTTCTAGAGCTTTGCAAGTAAAGCAGGGGTGTCGAACTCAAGGCTTGTAGTCCGGATCTGGTGCTTAAATCTGGCCCACGGAGCTGGCTTAGAAATAGCAAAGAATTGGCCCGCAGTGTCTCTGGCAATCAAAACGGAGAGTACCCGGGACCTTCCGCACCCCGTTTTGACCATTGAAGTGTTGCAGAAGGCCGTCCAAGCTGAAAATGGCATGGGGGGAGGGGCGCTGCATGTAGCCCCACTGCGGCTCATTTTGGCCGGCAAGGTGCTGCAGGAGGCATCCGTCCTGTCTCCCCCACCCCTTCCCCTCCCCCCCAGCCGGCCCATGGAGGAGAACCACAATGCTCTTGACGAAATCTAATTTGACACCCCTGCAGTAAACTGTCGGAGGTCTAGGACAATTCGCTATGGCCCAGCCTCACCGCGGGACAAGGGTTACACCGGGGTAGTCAACCTTTTTATACCTACCGCCCACTTTTGTATCTCTGTTAGTAGTAAAATTTTCTAACCGCCCACCGGTTCCACAGTAATGCGCCGTGTATCGTCGTCTGCGCATGCCTCTCGCGCATCGTGGATTGGATTTGGGGGGGTGCCGGCTACCAGCTCTGCTTGTCTGTTACAGCTGGGTGGTGTGGGGGGAGATGCGCGAGCTATTCTGGGACGAGGCTCTTTTGTTTGCGGTCGCACTATAGCGCCATTTAGTTTCACTTACGTAACGTGAACTAAACTTATGCGCGGGCGATACAAATAGTATATTTTCAGAAATTTAAATTGTCACGGGGAATTTTATGAAAACCTAATGAAAATGTTTTTAAATAATGCTATGAATTTTTTTAAAAAAGTCAATTAAATTAAAAAAAAGGAAAGTGCTTCAGTATCGGATAAAACCCCTACCGCCCACCATGAAAGCTGGAACGGCCACTAGTGAGCGGTAGGTACCAGGTTGACTACCACTGGGTTACACTAATATCAAAGAAATGGCGGAATAGAATCATTAAAGAAAAAATGCTAAAAACGAGGGACAGAATGAAACATGAATGACAACGATTAAAATAGTTTTTTTAATTGCTTTAAATAATTAAATTGAATTGCTGAATTGTCTCGCAGCGAGTTGGCTGTGTCGAGATGGCTACGGCGAATTGTCCCCATTCTGACCATCCGTGCTTGTTTTCGAAGGGGGTAGAAGATTTGTTTGTTGGTTTTATTTCGAAGGATAATTCGTGCCGGCCTTTTTACCGTTTTCTCCTTCCAGGTTCTCTCTTTTGCTCTGGCTGATAAAAAAGGCGCTCGGGTAATTTTAGCCAACGATCCCGATGCCGATCGACTTGCTGTGGCTGAGAAACAAGGAAGGTTAGTTTGTCGATTACCAAACTTGATTTTTCTTTGTTTGGGAGGAATACCTGAGAAGTATTAAATCGATTTTTTTAAAAGAAAAGTGTATTTTAAAAAAAAAAAATATTCAAAAACTATTTTGTTAGAGCTCATGTTTTTTTCTAGGTAATGGTAAATTGCCACGGTGAATAACATGTAAAAAGAAATTGGCGGCATATAAATCTAATATGGATAGTCCTCAATGTCAGGGTTCCAAGGAACAACCCCAACGAAATAAAGTTCTGAGGCTTGAGGTTCCTCAGAGTTCCATTTTATTAGAGACGTCATGGTGGCACAGCTGGGAAAACCCGAAATTGAAAGCTTCCAGGTTTTCCACACCCAGTTGACAGTTCACAGCCCTGCCTCACACCCACAAATTCATCCAATCAACTCTTCACACTCAATTGGATACAATCTTCAGGCGGTCTCCATCAGACGCTGCATGTCCTTGAATACGGGATGTTGTTATGACTAACTTTCTACCGCTCCAACAACAACCCCCTCCCAACTTCCCCAGCTCAAATATGTGGCAGTTAAGAAGCAAAAAGAAAATTGCCTTCCAAAACTGACACTCGAACTGTGACCCCAATTGAGCCCAAACTTTCCGTGGCTAAGTGAGACCTTCGTTAAGTGAGTTTTGCCCCATTTTACGCCCTTTTGTTGCCACCGTTGTCCCAAAGGTGTTTTCTTCTAAGGGCCACTCGACTTTCTTGTTTTTCTCTGAAGACGTTTCGCTTCTCATCCAAGAAGCTTCTTCGGCTCTGACTGGATGGTGGAGAATGGAAGGATTGATAATCCTTGCCGACAGCGGGTCATTTGCATCCTCTTAGATTTCTTTTATGCATTCTTTTTTTTATTTATTTATTTATTTTCTATTTCTTTTAATGCAAATTAAAAGTTTTGCTGACGTATTTAAGTTGCTGTCTCTTAACCACTGGAAGTTTCTCTCATCTCTGCAGTGGAGAATGGAAAGTGTTTTCCGGCAACGAATGTGGAGCTCTTTTAGGCTGGTGGCTCTACACATGCTGGAAGAATCAAAATCAGACTCCCAATGCCATTAAAGACGTATATATGTTAGCGAGCACCGTGTCCTCCAAAATATTACGAGCAATCGCTCTTAAGGAAGGTTTTCATTTTGAGGTAAGGGTCAAGCCCCTTTCGGTTTCCCTTTGCAGGCTTACGGCCACAATTGACCCCCAAATTCCTGTTGCTAAGCGAAACTTTGGTCAATTGAATTTTGGCCCCTTTTACTGCCTTTCTTGCTACCGTGGTTGAGTGAATCACTATGTCAATTGACAAAGCATCCCTGACCTGCTCTGGAGTTGCCGTAGGCAGGGGGCGGGGATGGGAAAACGAACTTTGCACCTGCGGCGAGGCAGCACATCAGTCCAAACAAAGGTACATTCCAGCCATATCTTTGTCAAGGCCATCTCCGCGGTTACCCACAGTGGCCGGAGGGGAGTGATTTCTACAATCCGCGAAATTGCTTCGTTGGAGAATGTGACTGATGACACACCTTGGGGGGACGGGGGAAATGCTTCAGAGTTGGCTTCACTTGGAACCTGCCGACATGAAGCTCCTAATAAATAAACTGGATTTCTTTTGAAGCTTGGCTCGAGGCTCATGATTTAATTAGGGCATCAGTGGGAACCCTGACAACAAGCCAACTCTGACCCCATGTGATTTACTTTACGGCTCTGACCCTGTGCCCCCCCATCAGTCACATTCTCCAACGAAGCAATTTCACAGCACTTGTGAAGTTAGTCGCACGGTTGCTTGGCAAATCTGACTTCTCTGTTGACTTGGCTTGTTGGAAGGCTGCCAAAGGCGATCGAGTCAGCCTGGGACACTGCGACTGTCATAAATATGAGTCGGTTGCTGGTGGGGATGCTGCAATGGTCGCTAAGTGTGAAAAATGGTGATAGGTCTCCGTTTTCAGTGCTGCTGTAACTTCAAATGGTCACTAAATAAACTCCTGTAAGTTGAGGATTGCCTATAGTAATGTTGCTATACGTGGTGATGTCACTCGGCCTCATGTGTTGTGACCCAGGCCCAAGTAGGTAGTAATAAACTTAGTCTGTGGAAAAACAAACTTTATTCGAATTACTTCATTCCCAGCGTCGTTCAATTCAAAATAAAACAAATGCCTCCCAACACAAATTCCTCGGTTATCTCGCAAACCTTGGTCTAATTAGGCAAACTGCCAAAGGCCCTTCCTGGCAAACGTCAGAAACCACCAAAACAAAGATGTAGACTAAGCAGAAGACTCAGCTACAACGTTGTTTTCCAGCAAAGCCGAAACACCGGTGCTGGTCTGTTTTAAGCCTTATGGGAGGGGCCAATCATCTCTTGGTTCTACTCCCGAGTTGTCCTCTCTGCTTGAGCTGCTCTTGCCTTCTGGCAGCTCTTCTCATACGTGCATTAGGAACAGGCTCCTCCTGTTCCTCTGCCTCACTACTATCAGTCTCTGGAGGCTCTGGAGTCCACACCTCACTCCCTGATGGCCCTGGCCTCACCTCAGCCTCATCGCTGTCCGACTCTGTTGCCAGCTCCATAGGCTGCTGACGGACCACAACGCCATGTTACTGAGGGTCGTGGTGGCTCAGGCTGTAAGATAGCCTGTTATTAAAACACAGCTGCCTGCAATTACTGCAGGTTCAAGTCCCACCAGGCCCAAGGTTGACTCAGCCTTCCATCCTTTATAAGGTAGGTAAAATGAGGACCCAGATTGTTGGGGGGGCAATAAGTTGACTTTGTAAATATACAAATAGAATGAGACTATTGCCTTACACATTGTAAGCCGTCTTGAGTCTTCGGAGAAGGGCGGGATATAAATGTAAATAAATTTAAAAAAAAACCACCAAAAAAACTGATATCACTTAGAAGCTAATAAATGTATAGGCCAGTGATGGCTAACCTAGCACGCGCTCGCCCATAATGCAGTGCATGTGTGACACACACACCCCGTGTGCCCTGCCCCCCACACATGCAAGTGTGCCCTTCCCCCTGCGCATGTGCTCCCCCACGTGCGCCCTGCTCCCCACACGTGTGTGCAACCCCCGTGCCTGCATGTGCGACTCCCCCGCGCACGGCCACCCTGTGTGCGCACCCTGCCCTCTGTATATTTGTGCGCATCCCCTGCATGCAAACCTGCCCCTCAAACAGGCATGGCGGAGATGAGAAAACCAACTGGCCTGCGGGAGACGCATGTGCAGCGGAGCTAAGCTGGGGCGAAAGCTCGCATGCCCACAGAAAGGGCTTTGCGTGTGCCATAGGTTCAACATCATGAGTATAGGCATACAGTACATCAGGAACAGAGGTGGGTTTCAGCAGGTTCTGACCAGTTCTGGAGAACCGGTAGCGGAAATTTTGAGTAGTTCGGAGAACCGGTAGTAAAAATTCTGATTGGCCTCACCCCCATCTATTCTCTGCCTCCCGAGTCCCAGCTGATTGGAAGGAAATGGAGATTTTATAGTATCCTTCCCCTGGAGTGGGGTGGGAATGGGGATTTTGCAGTAATCTTCCCCTGGATTGGGGAGGGAATGGAGATTTTGCAGTATCCTTCCTCTGCCACGCCCACCAAGCCACGCCCGCTCACCTGGTAGTAAAAAAAAATTTGAAACCCACCACTGATCAGAAATACGGAATCGAGTGACATCGCCACGTACAGCAGCATTACTACAGTTAGTAGTAATAAATATATTTAAAGGAAAATCCATCTTTTGTTCTCATATATCTTTTCATTGAACCTTGATCAATACAGGAAACGTTAACAGGATTTAAGTGGATGGGAAATCGAGTCAAGGAGCTGATTGACCAAGGAAAAAATGTCTTATTCGCTTTTGAAGAAGCCATCGGTAATATGCTCCTCCTTATTAAACAGAAAAGGAACATAGATATATTCTATAATTGTTTGTTGTCCTCATTGTCAGGAAGTTTCTCCTTAATTCTCTCTTTGATGAGTTTCCAACTCTTGTTTCTTGTCCTGCCTTCTGGTGCTTTGCAGAATAATTTGATCCCCTCTTCTTTGGGGCAGCCCCTCAAATACTGGAATACTGCTATCACGTCGCCCCTAATTCTTCTTTTCTTTCGACTAGCCAGACCCAAATCCTGCTTATCCGTTCTTCCTCTGTTTTAGTCTCCAGGCCTTTGATCATCTTAGTTGCTCTTCTTGGCACTTTTTTTCCAAAATCTCAACATATTTTGTCAAGAGTTGGTTGCAGGACACCCAGGCAGACAATTCAGCAGGATTCAAAAATGTCTTTGTGTACATAACAACACATTTTATTTTATTTTATTTATTTTTATTTTATTTGCATTTATATCCCGCCCTTCTCCGAAGACTCAGGGCGGCTTACACTATGTTAAGCAATAGTCTTCATCCTATTTGTATATTTATATACAAAGTCAACTTATTGCCCCCAACAATCTGGATCCTCATTTTACCTACCTTATAAATGATGGAAGGTTGAGTCAACCTTGGGCCTGGTGGGACTAGAACCTGCAGTAATTGCAAGCAGCTGCTGTTAATAACAGACTGCATTAGCAGTCTGAGCCACAGAGGCCCCATAAGGCATGCAGAGAAATATTGTAGAGAATTGTAGAGAAGAGAAATAGCAAAGTACGAACCAGGGGTAAAATTCAAAATTTTTTTCCCTACCGGTTCTGTGGGCGTGGCTTGGTGGGCATGGCAGGGGAAGGATACTGCAAAATCTCCATTCCCTCCCCACTCCTGGGGGAAGGATACTGCAAAATCCACATTCCCTCCCCACTCTGGGGCCAGCCAGAGGTAGTATTTGCTGGTTCTCCGAACTACTCAAAATTTCCGCTACCGGTTCTCCAGAACCTGTTAGAACCTGCTGGATTTCACCCCCTGGTACAAGCACAGCACAAAATGGAGAAGGCAAAATGGAGGAGAGAGAAGCTAGTGCCCTCAAGCTCATATACGGAACAGTTAAGCCACGCCCAGGCTCCAAACTGTCTCTTATGGCCCCATACAACGAATACTCTGTTTCAGTTACCAAACAGTCCCCATTGGCTGACCTGTTGCTATGCCCTATTCCAGTCTATGAATATTCAGACTCTTGACGTATTTTTTGTAGCATGGCGACCAAAATTGGTTGTAATAACCATTTTGTGTGCCATTTTTTGCATTCAGTCATTTGTATCAGAGTGGTTTTACAAACAGGGTTTGTTTGTTTTTTTCCTGCAAAATTTCAGGATATATGTGCAGCCCCATCGTTCTGGATAAAGACGGCGTGAGTGCAGCTGTCATAACTGCAGAGATGGCTAGTTTTCTGGCCACGAAGAACGTGACTCTGTCTCAGCAGCTGAAAAACATTTACACAGAGTGAGTATAACTTAACGAAAGCACCGAGTGCTTTATTTTATTTTTTTACATTTAAGGTACAGGTTAGTCCTCGACTTACAGCAATTCATTCAGTGACCATTCATAGTTACAGCAGAACTGAAAAAAAGGTACTTACGGTCGTTTTCTGTACTTACGGCCGTTGCAGCATTCCTAAAAGTCACGTGTTCAAAATTTAGACACTTGGCAATTGACTCGTATTTATGACGGTTGCGGGATCACACAATCCCCCTTTTGCGACCTTGTGACAAGCAAAGTCGATGGGAAAGCCAGATTCACTTAATGTTGGGGTCCGCCAGCTGGCAGGAGCTGGCAGCGGAGTTGGACAGCGAGGAATCTGGGGAGGAACATGGGCCAGTCCTGGAGGCTGGGGAAGGCTCGGACGAGGGCTCTGCGTCGGAGGCATAGATGGGGCCAGGGCCATGTGGGAGTTATGCACGGATTCTGGAGCCTCCAGAGTCGGACAATAGAGAGGCAGAGGAACAGGAGGAGTCTGTTCCTAGTGCACGCATGCGCAGAGCTGCCAGAAGGCAAGAACAGTTAAAACAAAAGGGACAACTCAGGAGTAGAGCCTGGAGATGATTGGCCCCTTCCATAAGGCTTAAAAGAGGAGCAAAGGCACGTGGGCCCTTTGCAGGAAAGCAACATTGTTAATTCTGTTTCCAGTCGGCATCTCTGTTTGATACTGGACTCCGTGTGGCTTTGCCAAGCAGGTCTTTTTGGCAGCGTGTCAAGGGAGATAAAGGTTGGTGATTATCCCGAAGGACTTTTTGCAGCTAATTGGGAATGAATTACGTTCATTCACAGCTGTTGCAATACAAGTGGTTTTTGGGACTACTCGGGTGTTTTAATGACTCAGGAAGCCTTGGTCACCACACTTAACAACCGTGTGACTAACTTAAGAACGGCAGCAATTCACTTAACATCTGTAGCAAGGGAGGTCGTAAAATGGGGCGAAACCCACTTAACTTGAATCAGTTTTTTAAGGGTTGTTTTAATTATTGTGTAGGTTTTTGTTTGTATTTTATTTGCCTGTTCACCGCCCTGAGTCCTTCGGGAGAAGGGCGGTATACAAATTAAAATATTATTATTATTATTATTATTATTATTATTATTATTATTATTATTATTATTATTATTATTATTATTATTATTATTATTATTATTATCAAATGACCCACTCAGCAACCGGATTTTTGGTCTTACTTACGGTGATATGTCAAGAGCTACCTGTGTACACATTAGCCACATATGTGTATATTGATATGTTTGGGCTGCAACGTGAAGACCACGCGTGGTTCAAAGTTTTTTCTGCTATGTCTTTTTATATAGATACGGTTATCATATCACCAAGTCTTCCTATTTTATCTGCCACGACCCGAAGATCGTCACGGCTCTCTTCGAGAAGCTTAGGAATTACGAGGGGAAAAATACCTACCCCAAAACCTGTGGGACATTTGCAGTCTCTGGAGTCAGAGATCTGACGACCGGCTACGACAGTAGCCAAGATGATAAAAAAGCAGTAAGTAGCTGGCCAGGCTGTCCACTATGAAGTCTTGGGGTTTGTTTGTTTATTTTCACTGCACAGTCATTCTTTTCTCTCCTTATGTCTAAGGTACTTTTTCAAAAGGCAGCTTGGGATTTCTTTTGTTTTGCGTGAGCTTGGTATAAAAAGAAAAAAAAATAAATTACCGTATTTTTCAGACTTTAAGACGCACCGGAGTATAAGACGCACAAAGATTTTGAAAAGGAAAACAAGGGGAAAAAAATAGTTTTTGCCCTCCCCAGCCCCCAGGAGCACTTTGCAGGCCTCCCAAACCCTCTGCGCATCCCGGGATGTGCAGAGGGTTTGGGAGGCCTGTAGAGTGCTGCTGGGGGCTGGGGAGGCCAAAATGCACAGAGGGCTTGGGAGGGCTATGGGCCCGTTTTTGACCTCCAAAACCCCCACGCGTCATGTTCTTGCCCTCCCCAGCCCCCAGGAACACTCTGCAGGCATCCCAAACCCTCTGCGCATCCCGTTTTTGTAAAAAACGGGCCCATTTTTCGCAAAAAAACGGGTTGCGCCAGGCGGGGTTTCAGGAGGCCAAAAATGGCTGTATTCGGTGTATAAGACACATCAACATTTCCACCCTCTTTTAGGGGTGGGGAAATGCGTCTTATACACCGAAAAGTACGGTAACTCCGAAAATACCGTTTCAAGAAGCGGTTGAGACTTCTTCCATCTCGAAGAAGCGAAACGTCTTCAAAGAAAAAACAGAAACTCCAGCTGGCCTTTCAGAAAAGCACCTTTGGGACAGTGAGAAACTTCTTAAAGATTTCTTTCCTTAGAGTTACTACGATTTATATTGTTTTATTTAGTTTCCTAGTATGATTTATATTGATTGTTTATTTAGCATCCTATGACTAGCACTAAGTGCTGTATCTTATAATTTGGGATGATTGTATTTTATGACGACTAGAGTGGCCTAGAGGTGGAGCTCTCGCCTCACAATCAGGAGGCTGTCAGTTCGATCCAAGGTAGAGGCAGATATTTTTCTCTCGCTGGGCACGATGAGAATATATCTACTGAACAAAACTCTGCATTGGCAACAAGAAGGGCATCCGGCCAGGAAATACTCAGCTCCATTCAGTTGCCCCGTGGTTTTCATGCGTGAACATTGAAAAAGATTTCAATGTTGAAAAAGATTTCTCTTGACCTCTCTGCTCTCAGGTGCTCCCCACGAGTAAAAACAGCCAAATGATCACGTTTACATTCAGTAACGGAGGTGTAGCTTCCATGAGGACCAGCGGGACAGAACCCAAAATCAAATATTACGCCGAACTTTGCGCGCCCCCTGGAAACAGGTATAGTTCAAGAGTTTTTTCTCCTTTGAAAAGAACAGGAAATAAGTGATTAAAATTAGCATTTTCCTAACTCCGTGAAATTGGTCTTTGGTTATCCAAAATACAGATAATCCTCGACTTACAACCACAATGGAGCTCAAAATGTCTGTTGTTAAGTGAGACAGACGTTGTGAGTTTTGCCCCGTTTTTACGACCTTCCTTGCTGCCGCAGATAAGTTAATAGTAACCCGGTTGCAGGGGTGAAATCCAGCAGGTTCTGACAGGTTCTGGAGAACCGGTAGCGGATATCTTGAGCAGTTCAGAGAACCAGCAAATACCACCTCTGGCTGGCCCCAGAGTGGGGTGGGAATAGAGATTTTGCAATCTCTTTCCCGCAGGAGTGGGGAGGAAATGGGGATTTTGCAGTATCCTTCCCGTGGAGTGGGATAGGAATGGGGATTTTGCAGTATCCTTCCCCTGGAGTGGGATGGGAATGGGGATTTTGCAGTATCCTTCCCCTGGAGTGGGATGGGAATGGAGATTTTGCAGTATCCTTCCCCTGGAGTGGGGAGGGAATGGAGATTTTGCAGTATCCTTCCCCTGAAGTGGGGAGGGAATGGGGATTTTGCAGTATCCTTCCCCTGGAGTGGGATGGGAATGGAGATTTTGCAGTATCCTTCCCCTGGAGTGGGGAGGGAATGGGGATTTTGCAGTATCCTTCCCCTGGAGTGGGATGGGAATGGAGATTTTGCAGTATCCTTCCCCTGAAGTGGGGAGGGAATGGGGATTTTGCGGTATCCTTCCCCTGGAGTGGGATGGGAATGGAGATTTTGCAGTATCCTTCCCCTGGAGTGGGATGGGAATGGAGATTTTACAGTATCCTTCCTGAGTGGGATGGAATGGAGATTTTGCGGTATCCTTCCCTGGTGTGGGATGGGAATGGAGATTTTGCAGTATCCTTCCCTGGAGTGGGAGGAATGGAGATTTTGCGGTATCCTTCCCTGGAGTGGGATGGGAATGGAGATTTTGCAGTATCCTTCCCTGGAGTGGGAGGAATGGGATTTTATGTATCCTTCCCTGGAGTGGGATGGGAATGGAGATTTTGCAGTATCCTTCCTGGAGTGGGATGGGAATGGGATTTTGCGGTATCCTTCCCTGGTGTGGGATGGGAATGGAGATTTTGCAGTATCCTTCCCTGGAGTGGGAGGAATGGGATTTTGCAGTATCCTTCCCTGGTGTGGGATGGGAATGAGATTTTGCGTATCCTTCCCTGGTGTGGGATGGGAATGGAGATTTTGCAGTATCCTTCCTGGAGTGGGAGGAATGGAGATTTTGTATCCTTCCTGAGTGGGATGGGAATGGAGATTTTGCAGTATCCTTCCCTGGAGTGGGAGGAATGGGATTTTATGTATCCTTCCCCTGGTGTGGGATGGGAATGGAGATTTTGCAGTATCCTTCCCCTGGAGTGGGGAGGGAATGGGGATTTTGCAGTATCCTTCCCCTGGAGTGGGATGGGAATGGGGGTTTTGCGGTATCCTTCCCCTGGTGTGGGATGGGAATGGAGATTTTGCAGTATCCTTCCCCTGGAGTGGGGAGGGATTGGGGATTTTGCAGTATCCTTCCCCTGGAGTGGGATGGGAATGGGGATTTTGCGGTATCCTTCCCCTGCAGTGGGATCGGAATGGAGATTTTGCGGTATCCTTCCCCTGGAGTGGGATGGGAATGGGGGTTTTGCGGTATCCTTCCCCTGGTGTGGGATGGGAATGGAGATTTTGCAGTATCCTTCCCCTGGAGTGGGATGGGAATGGAGATTTTGCAGTATCCTTCCCCTGGAGTGGGATGGGAATGGAGATTTTGCAGTATCCTTCCCCTGGAGTGGGATGGGAATGGAGATTTTGCAGTATCCTTCCCCTGGAGTGGGGAGGGAATGGAGATTTTGCAGTATCTTTCCCCTGCCATGCCCACCAAGCCACGCCTACAGAACGGGTAGTAAAAAAATTTGGATTTCACCACTGCCCAGTTGTTAAGTGAATCTGGCTTCTCCATTGATTTTGATGGTCCGAAGGTCTTAAAGAGAGGATCAAGTGACCTTGGGGCAGAGGTCATAAATATGAGTCAACAGCCAAGCATCTGAATTTTGATC
Source organism: Ahaetulla prasina (assembly GCF_028640845.1). Lineage (NCBI taxonomy): Eukaryota > Metazoa > Chordata > Lepidosauria > Squamata > Colubridae > Ahaetulla > Ahaetulla prasina. The sequence goes on from NC_080546.1 coordinate 87,919,162, forward strand.
ACACGATCGCGGAGATGCTACAAATGTGAAAAATGGTCATAACTCACTGTCACTAAATGAACTGTTGTAAGTCAAGAACCACCCGTACATCACAGTATGCAAATTCCGATAACTTCTTACAAATTGTGTTTCAAATGTGTGAAATACCTACCTTAAAAATAAATACATACAAATACAAGCACAGACGGTGGCTCAGAGGCTAAGACGCTGAGCTTGTCGATCGAAAGGTCGGCAATTTAGCGGTTCGAATCCCGAGCGCCACGTAACGGGGTGAGCTCCCATGACTTGTCCCAGCTTCTGCCAACCTAGCAGTTCGAAAGCACGTAAAAAATGAAAGTAGAAAAATAGGGACCACCTTTGGTGGGAAGGGAACAGCGTTCCATGCGCCTTTGGCGTTGAGTCATGCCGGCCACGTTGCCACGGAGACGTCTTCAGACAGCGCTGGCTCTTCGGCTTTGAAAGGGAGATGAGCATCGCCCCCTAGAGTCAGGAACGACTAGCACGTATGTGTGAGGGGAACCTTTACCTTTACAAGCCCACAGATAAAATGCTTGCATGCATGTGATTTAGTCTTTCTTGGTTTATTTAGCCACTCAGGTCACCTAAGTGAGTAATGGAGGACTAACGGTAAAATTGGTTTAACGTGGCACTACCAAAGAAAAGTTACGCTATTGGATCCCCTTCAGCAAATCATTTTATATTTCACCTTTATGTAACGACTGGGATTACTAAGGCAAGAAAGTACTGTTTGGAGGATGGGTGGAATTTGATTTTTGTTTTCTATCCTGCCGTTATTACTTTAGAAGCAACTCGAAACGGCGAACGCCTCTAATACTTCTTCCTTCTCTTATTTTCCTCACAACCACCACCCTGTGAGGTATTGATGGGCCCCAAAAAATCACCCAGTCAGCTTTCATACCTAAAGTAGGACTAGAATTCACCGTCTCCTGGTGATTGGTCCAAAATCACCCAATCAGCTTTCATGCCTAAGGCAGGATTAGAATTCACCATCTCCTGGTAATTGGTACAGAATATTTTCAGAAGAAAATATGTGCATATTTTGAGTGGCAGGGAGCCACAGCAAGAGGGGTGAGAGAGCCGCATGCGGCTCCAGAGCTGCAGGTTGCTGACCCCTGAATTACTGTGGGTAGGAGAGCCATTCGATTGGCTTTAGGTCAGCGGTTCTCAACCTGTGGGTCGGGACCCTGTGGGGGGTCGAATGACGATTTGCCAGGGGTCACCTGAGACCATCGGAAATATGGGAAGTATACTTGCGAGTCGAAGAATCGCGCTGCAATGGTTGACTCCAGAAGCCAGCTGCAGGCTCTTCAAATCGCTAGCCGAATTCGGCTTCAGGCGCGATGATTTAAAAAAGAGAGAAATCTTTGCTCTGATGTCTCCCTCTCAAGCCAGCTGCAATCACTCCCAATCGCTAGCCTAATCTGGCTTCAGGCGCCATAAACTTAATAGGGGAGGCGTCTCCGCTTTAATGCCTCCGTCCTCAAGGCAATCGCAAGCAGTTCAGATCGCTAGCCAATATGGCTTCAGGCGCGATCAATTCAAAACGAAAATAATTTTACGGTTGGGGTCGCCACATCGTGGGGAATCGTATTAAAGGGGTCTCCACATCGTGGGGAATTGTGTTAAAGGGGTCGCAGCACTATAAAGGTTGAGAACCACTGATATAGGTCTAACAATCTTAAAACACGCTGCTGCCATTCCTTACAAGGAATTAAAAATCTCTCTGCACTAGAGAGCTTCTATAAAGGCCAAGCGGAACTCTTACTTATTACTTACACCTTGTCTCGTTTTAGTGATTTTGAAAAGCTGAAGCAAGAACTGGATGAACTGATCGGCGCTCTCGAAAAATATTTCTTTGAGCCAGAGAAGAACAAGCTGCAGCCCAAACCGGAGTGATAACATCCGCACTTCTTTTAATCTGTGTAGTCTTAAATAAAATACATAAAGCGGAGAGTGGGGAGGAAAGGAAATTTAATTTCTTTCCCGAAAGACTTAGAATAACTTTATTGTCATTTCAAAATGTACACCAATCGGCATACATTAAAATGAAATTTCGTTGCATACCGCTCTCTAAAGGGTCACCCCCTCCAATATGCACCACATAAAAGTGACAAAATAAATAAATAAGAATTATGCATATACTCATATATATTATATGACACAGACAAACAGCACAGTCTAGTTCGGATGTATACAGGTGCATGACGAGAAAAATGAATCTTGCGAGTTTACCAGACGGAGAAGGAGTGGCTGGAGTGATGCGTCAACATGGGACGGTTGGGGATTGGAGCATGTGACCGGCAGAGAGGTCATGAGGGTGGCGATTTGGGGGTTTGTATTACTGAGGGACGAACCGGAATCCCCAGTTTCGGTTTTCACCCAACTGTGCCAGTTTACCTAGGCTAGCAAAAGAACTTTGAAAGATGTTGGTTTTGGAGTCTTTTCTGCAGGAGGGGTTTTCTGGAACGCTGACATGACGCATGAATGAGCAGAAGGGAGAGGAGAGCAGTGGAAATCTATGGGCCGGTCCTTGGGACGAAAGAGCTACCGCTGCTAGCGAAGCCCCACCTTAGCTCTGGGGATAAAAGGCAGAAGAGGGAGATGAATAGATGCGGCAGACAACAATTCACCTTCCTGCCAGACGGACATCTTAGCCTGTGTTGAAAGAGAAACTTTTTGCTGGGGCTGCTGGGGCTTCTAATAAAGGAACCGTCGCTTGATTTCAGAGGGTTTGTTGTGTTGGGTCAGAACATTAGCAGGCACGACATGTATTCGAAAGGACCAGTTTGTCGACTCACCCGAATAGGCCGCAGCAGATGGCAGCAGGTTGAGTGATCTCCAAGCTAGGCAGGGTCAGGTTTCCACCACGAATCCAGCCAGCATCCCCAAAGGAAAGAAACACAAACCCACTTCCGTACCGTCGCCAAGAACGCAACGTAGATCGTAAAAGTCACAGATTTGTCGGCCCAATTGGAGCTGAAGAGACCACCGTCTTGATATCTCCCAGCCTGTCCTCAGGTTACCTTTTCGGCACCGAGTGCCAAAAGCACGCACTCACCCATAATGCAATGCATGCATGACACCCCTGCCCACATGTGAGTGTGCCCTTCTCCCTGTACATGCGCATGCAACCCCATTGTTGTGTCTGCGCCCCCCGAGCCGGGCCCCCTGCCAGAAAATGACTTGGAAAGTGAGGGGGAAGGGCCATCAGGACTTAGCCCGGGAGCACCGGCTTCCCTGGCTCAGCTCCAGGAGCCAGAGGCAGGCCAGGTGGAGGAGATAACAAAGCCTCCGTCCCCTGACTCTTTCCCCCTCCAGGCCTCGCCTCCAGACCCAGCTGATGGCAATCAGGCCTGGCTGGATCCTAGGTGTCATTGGTAGGAGAGGCAGGAACAACAGAAGCAAGGGTGGGACAGGCCTAGGAAGTGCTGAGTCATGGAGCCACACCCCACAGGATATAAAAGCAGCAAGGGCTGCTATACCTCTTCGTAGCAACCAAATCAACTGCTTAACTAGAGCTGAAGTACTGTTTGTTCCTGGTTGACTCACCAAGAGAGATAACAGAGACACTTGGCAGACGCTCGCTAGTTTGCTGCCAGCTGATAGTGCCGGCTAATTAAGTCATCGCTCGGATTGAGGCGAGGGGGACAGAAAACCCATGTGCACCTCACCCCCCATGCATGTGCGTGCAACCTCTGTGCATGCACTTGCAACCCATGCATGCACGCCCTGTGTATGCAGCCCACCCCCTGTGCATTTGTGTGCATCTCCTGCATGCACCCCTCCCCTTATACATGCGTGGAAGAGACCAGAAAATCAACCAGCCGGCGGGAGGCGCATGCTGGGCACACGGCGGAGCTAAGCTGGGGCGAAGGCTCACGTGCCCACAAAGAGGGCTCTGCGTGCCAGCTCTGGCACGTGTGCCCTCGGTTCGCCATCACGGCCTTAGATGGTCCACGTGGGAAATATAGGTGGTCCTGGACTTACAACGCTTCATTTAGTGATCATGCTCTCGTTACCTCTCATCTGGACTACTGCAATGCTCTCTACATGGGGCTCCCCTTGAGGAGCACCCAGAGACTCCAGTTAGTCCAGAGAGTGGCTGCGCGGGTTATTGAGGGAGCAGTTCAGAACTCCCATGTAACACCCATCCTGCGCAGACTGCACTGGCTGCCTGTTGTCTTCCGGGTGCGCTTCAAGGTGTTGGTTACTACCTTTAAAGCGCTTCATGGTTTAGGACCGGGATACCTACGGGACCATCTACTGCCAATGTCTATCTCCCAACGACCGGCGCGCTCTCACAGAGAGGGGCTCCTCAGGGTGCCGCCAGCCAAGCAATGTCGGCTGGCGGCCCCCAGGGGGAGGGCCTTCCCTGTGGGGGCTCCTACCCTATGGAACGAGCTTCCCCCTGGACTCCGACAAATACCTGACCTTCGGACCTTCCGCCGCGAACTTAAAACCTACTTATTTCGTCTTGCTGGACTCGCTTAAATTTTAAATTATCAAATTGATTTTATGGGTTTTAAATTTTTTGTAAATTTTAGAGGGTAATATTTTTATCTATAAGTAGCCATATCGAATAGGTTTTTTAAGGGTTGTTTTTAGTTTTGTATTGTTGTTTTCTTTTTGTATTTTATTCTTGGCTGTACACCGCCCTGAGTCCTTCGGGAGAAGGGCGGTCTATAAATAAAAATATTCTATTCTATTCAAAGTTACAACGGCACTGAAAAAGTGACCGATGGACATTTTTCAGAGTTACGACCTCTCTAGCCTCCCCATGGTCGTGCGATCCGACTTCAGGGGCTTGGCAACTGGTTCATACTTACGACCGTTGCAGCGTCCCGGGGTCGTGCGATCCCTTTTTGCGACCTTCCCACAAGCAAAAGTCAGTGGGGAAGATAGATTCACTTAACAACCGGGTCACTAGCTTAACAACTGCATGGGGCAAAGCTCAGTTAACAACGGTCTCACTTTGCAATGTACAACTTTGGGCTCAATGGTGGTCGTAAGTCGAGAACTAAAAAAATTAAGACAAATTTATGGGCCGCCTGTTGTGCCTCGTCCTCCCTCCTCTCCTCAGCCGGGCCCCTCCCGTCTCATCCCGGGTCTGCTATCGGAGTCTGATAATGAAGATGAACGGCCTGTCATGCCTCCAGCCCCCGGCCCTGGCCCCATGCCCGGACAGGATGTCAGGAATGAACAAACAAACCTCACTTCTACAGTGTGTGAGCAGGAAGCCAGCCACGTGCTAGAATTACCGACAGCAGATCCAGCTGAGGAGAATTCACAGTGGGAGAATCCTCACTTCCGGAGATCTGAGAGGCGACGTCAGCAGAAGGAAGGGAGGGACAGGCCTGGATAAATGCTGAGTCATGGAGCCACACCCCACAGCCTATATAAAAGACCAGCTTGAGTCAAGCAACTTTGAGTCAAGCAAAGTCTCATTTAGTTTGCTGAAGTCACACCTTGGATTCCTCCCTGCCCTGAAAAATCTGACAGGAATTTGGCAAAGCTTCAGAGGCTTCGTGGCCACGCTTGATACGGACTTCCTAGACCCGGTCGTCGGAGTGGGAGAGGGACACGACACCGCCTCTCTATGCTTGGACCTACCTTTCTGATAAATTCCAGTCATCCTTTCCTACACCACCACTGAACATCACAACTTGGATAACAACCAAATACACAAAAGTAGTTCTCGACTTACGACCATTTGTTGAGTGACCATTTGAAGTTACAACTCACTTATGACGGTGTTTCATACTTACAGCCGTTGCCACATTCCCACGATCATGGGATTAAAATTCAGACGTTTGGCGACCGACTCGTATTTATTATGACGGTTGGGCGGGGGGGGGGCAGGATCCCGTGATCCCCTTTTGCGACCTTCGGCTGAGCCAAGTCAATGGAGGAAGCCGGGTTCACTTAACAACCGGGTTACTAATTTAGCAACCGCAGTGATTCACTTAACAACCGTGGCCAGAATGGTCGTAAAATGGGGCAAAAGTCACTCAACCACTGTCTTGCTTGGCAACAGAAATTTTGCACTCGGTTATGGTCGTAAGTTGAGGACTGCCTGAAGTCATGTAAAATACAGTGGTCTGAAGCAGGTTTCGAACCTCATAGAAATAGATCTGGGTATATATACATTAGGGGACGTGGTAGCTCAGTGGATAAGACGGTGAGCTTGTCGATCGAAAGGTCGGCAGTTCAGTGATTCGAATCCCCAGTGCTGCATAACAGGGTGAGCTCCCGTGACTTGTCCCAGCTTCTGCCAACCTAGCAGTTCGAAAGCACGTAAAAAATGCAAGTAGAAAAATAGGGACCACCTTTGGTGGGAAGGGAACAGCGTTCCGTGCGCCTTTGGCGTTGAGTCATGCTGGCCACATGACCATGGAGGCATCCTCGGACAGCGCTGGCTCTTCAGCTTTGAAACGGAGATGAGCACCGCCCCCTAGAGTCGGGAACGACTAGCACGCATGTGCGAGGGGAACCTTTACCTTTATATATACATTACATCTGATGATTTCTAATCAGGATGAAGATGGTTGTGTATTGGTACTTGATGGTCAATGCAACTGGCTTTTAGAAACTCATATATTCATGCTAGAAAGACCATTGTGGTTAGTCTTAAAATTTATCTATTTATATACTGTAGATGAAGCTTGTTTACAGTTGCTTCAAACGGACGTTGTCTTTTATCGATCACAGGCAAAACAATTAAATATTTTCTTGTGTTTAGGCTGTTTGAGCTGTCGGGGTATTTCTTTTGTGTTATGGGTGAAACTAGTGTGTTCGTGAAGCGTGGAAGGAGGCAGGGTGTCTTATTTTCAGCCTGTAGCACAGCTAATGCAAAGAGATGATTCACTGTGAGTCAGGAAGGGAGGGACCAAGCAGAAGTGAAAGTTTTAAATAAAGCTCTGAAACTAAAAGCCAATTCCGGAATATGTTGAAATCAGCAATGCGGGTTAGATTATAATGCCAGTTCTGCTTACTTTGTCCTATTCTTTGAGTTGTCAATATTTGAAATGTATGAAATGAGGAAGGGAAGGGAGATAGATAGATAGATAGATAGATAGATAGATAGATAGATAGATAGATAGATAGATAGATAGATAGATATAGAATAGAGATAATAACGGATGGATGGATGGTTGGATGAGAGAGAGACAGAGAGAGATGGATGGATGGATGGATGGATGGATGGATGGATGGATGGATGGATGGATGGATGGATGGATAGATAGATAGATAGATAGATAGATAGATAGATAGATAGATAGATAGATAAGAGAGAGATGGATGGATGGAGGATAGATAAATGATACATAGAGACATGGATGGATGGATGGATGGATGGATGGATGGATGGATGGATAGATAGAAGATAGATAGATGGATGGATGGATAGATAGCTAGATAACGGATGGATGGATGGATAGATGAGAGAGAGAAATGGATGGATGGTTGGATGGAGGATAGATACATGATACATTGATGGATGGATTGGTGATATAGGTAGGTAAGTAGGTAGGTGGATGGATGGGTGGATAAATAGATAGATAGATAAATAGATAGATAGATAGATAGATAGATAGATAGATAGATAGATAGATAGATAGATAGATAGATAGATAGATAACGGATGGATGGATAGATGAGAGAGAAATGGATGGATGGAGGATAGATAAATGATACATAGAGACGTGGATGGATGGATAAATGGATGGATAGATGAGAGAAAGAGAGAGAGAAATGGATGGATGGATAGATGGATGGTGGATAGATAAATGATACATAGATATATTGATGGATGGATGGATGGATGGATGGACGGACGGACGGACGGACGGACGGACAGACAGACAGACAGACCGATAGACAGACTGGTGGCTGGCTGGCTGGCTGGCTGACTTTGAACTGTCACTAAATGACTGGTTGTAGGTTGAAGACTACCTGGATACCTTTGCTACAATACGTCTTTGAAAATTCATGCCACAATGCCCGCTTGCAAGTCTTTAAACTGCCACAGGACACACTGGGCTGTTGCAACGAGCAGGTTGCCCCAAAGCCACAATGCCACCTTAGAGTGTCTGGATAGTGTCATTAGTTGTGCACCCCCTCAAGTCACCCCTAAAAGCGGATGAACTCTCTCTCCTCTGTGAAAAACCATCATCCCCCGCCTGCGATGTCCCTCCCACCTGCTATCGGATCTCTCCCCCTTGCTCTTTTCTAGAAATTAATGCTGCCCTTACACTCTTCCAAAGTGCAGACCCTGTATACACTGAGAGCTTTTACAATATAAAAATAGACCTGAGAAAATAAACACGTCACAAGAGAAAAATCTGACCTGATTCAAAGTCCCTGAAGCCAACAGGAAAAGTTTCCATTTGGTTTTAAGCAGACTTCGAATCTGACAATGATTAAGCTGTGGATTAGAACGAGCCAAGCAAAGCCTGGCATTGGCAAAGCGCTCTCTCTCTCTCTCTCCCCCCCTCTCCTATTTTATCTGTCTGTCATCTTTCTTTACTCCCCACACCATCATCATATCTATCTTTATCATCTTTATCATCTGTCTCTATCACCTGTCATCTTTCTATCTGTCTGTCATATCTACCTATCATCTTTATCATCGGTTAGTCTACCATCTGTCTCTCCTCTATCATCTATCTATCTATCTATCTATCTATCTATCTATCTATCTATCTATCTATCTATCTTATCTATCTATCATCTTTCTTCATCTGTCTATCTATCTATATTATCTATCTATCTATCATCTTTATCATCAGTTAGTCTACCATCTGTCTCTCCTCTATCTATTTATCTATCTAATCTAATCTTATCTATCTATCTATCTATCTATCTATCTATCTATCTATCTATCTATCTATCTATCTATCTTTTATCTACAACAATCTGTCTATATAATCTAGCTATCAAATCAAAACTATCTATCTATCTATCTATCATCTGTCTATCTATCTATCTATCTATCTATCTATCTATCTATCTATCTTATCTATCTATCTATCACCTTTCTTCATCTGTCTATCTATCTATATTATCTATCTATCTATCTATCATCTTTATCATCAGTTAGTCTACCATCTGTCTCTCCTCTATCATCTATTTATCTATCTATCTATCTATCTATCTATCTATCTATCTATCTATCTATCTATCTATCTATCATCTTTCTTCATCTATCTATCTATCTATATCAGGGGTGAAATGTTCCCGGTTCAGACCGGATTACCCGATCCAGTAGCAATGCTGTGGGTGGTTTGGAGAACCGGTAGCAAAAATCTCTGCCCCCCCCATGCCCAGCTGACCTCTCCCTGACCTCCTCCTCCTCCCTTCTAGCACTGATGATGTGACCTAGCTGGGTCACGAAACGTCTGCTCGTCACCGAATCTAGTCAGTTTCTCACACTCTCAAGTTCTCTGCTAAGCCTGCTGGGAAAATTCCCGGATCAAAACAAACAGCTGATTCGAGAGCCCAGAGGTCGTGTTTTCCTCCAAACCTTGGGCACCCGTTGCTCTGCATACAACTTACATATGTGAGCGCAGCTTCT